>NW_028317814.1:21367500-21670000 GCF_062004578.1 Staurois parvus
GCACGTTAAGCTCATGGAGTTGCCTAGCCAGTCTCCAGACCTTAATCCTACAGAAAATTTGGGATCTGTAAAGAAGAGTGGACCACAATCCCTCCTGAGATGTGTGCAAACCTGGAAACCAACTACAGGAAACGTCTTACTTCTGAGCTTGCCAACAAGGGTTTCTCCACTAAGTACAAAATTATGTTTTGCTTGGGGATCAAATACTTATTTTACAAATTCTGCAGAGCATCAAAGAATTTTTTTCCCCACTGTAATTTTATGAAGATCATACTGAATTAGGTACTGTTCTCTTAAAACAATTTCATCTTGAGATCTTGCATGCTATTAGGCTGAATAACTCAACATTTACATGTTTTTCTCGTTAAGTTATTTCAATTAAATCTTAGCACCTGAGTTCCCAGCTCCACCCACTGGCAAGGACCATTACAAGGGCTATCACTTGCCATAAGGTGCCATTGTGTATACAGTACTTGTATCATTTAGTTAGTAAGCAAGTATGATGAGTAAGACTTCACAGAATTTGTAAGCAGACCTGGGAGCCTCCTAATAACTATTCCTAGCAATAAACGCACAAACAATAGGGGGTTGTGATACATATCAGGATATGTTTTGTAAATAGTCACTGCTGCAGCATAGATTTTGATTTGCATTTCAGGAACGCATATGTACAGATTATCCCTAAGGTTCACCATAAAAAATCCTGATCTTGCCCCTGCATTGAAGGGTACATAATTTTCAGTTCAGGACAGGGGCGGACCGACAACTCATGGGGCCCCCGGGCAATAGGGGATCATGTGGCCCCTGTGTCCTTGCCAAAATGGAAAAAAGCCTATGAAAAAGGTACCAGGGGCATCTCATGGGGCCTTCTCCTGACCCCGGGCCCTCGGGCAGTGCCCGAGTTTCCAAATGGTCAGTCCGCCCCTGGTTCAGGACCAGGCTACTTAGGGCTACCCTAGGAGGCACTTATGAGTGAATCCAACTTTGGAAGCACTCCTAGCCATATGGATATTTTTCAGATTTCTAGGTTTATAGGTTGGGCAGCAGAACACTTAGCCTGAGTTCACATATATACGGTGCGGTATAACGCATGTGATTTGCACAGGAACCGCACCACATTCCTGTGCAAGTCGAATGTTATTTGTGTGCGGTGCGATCGGAGCCATACATTTTGTATGGCTCTAATTGCAATGCATCCGCACCAAAAATGTACAGGACCCTTTTTTGTGTCCACACTAGAATCGGATCGCATGGGTATTCACACCTATGTGATCCGATTCTGCACATTGCACCATGGTTTGCAGACCGCTTTTGGGGTGTTGTTAACTTAACATACACACCCGCAGTGGTTCGCATGAACGGGGTGCGATTCTGAAGCGGTGCGGAATTCGCACAGAAAACGCTACAAATTCCGCACCGCATCAGTGTGAACCCGGGCTTAAGTGAAGGGTCCCAGCATGTTGAAGGATGAACGCATGGTTTCCCAGAGAGATAGTTGCACATCTTTGACCACACTATGGGGGTTATTTACTAAAACTGGAGGGTGCAAAATTGGGTGCAGCTCTGCATAAAAACAGCTTCCAGGTTTTATTGACAAAGCTTAATTGAACAAGCTGAAATTAGAAGCTGATTGGCTACCATGCCCAGCTGCACCAGATTCTAAGTGGATCAGGTTTAGTAAATCCCCCCCATGTCTACCTGCAGTACCAGTCTACTGTCATACCTGGTTTATGGTAGTCCAGTGATACACATTAGCCCTTTAGTCTTCCTTCAGCGACCTCGTATAACAAACGTTAAGATTTGTCACTGCCTTTCTACCAGAAGTTTGCAGGAGGGAGGAGTTCCATTGTGATGTCAAGAGAAGCGAAAAAAATGTATACACCACAAGAAAAGGGACTTGGAACTCAACATAAAAAGAGATGGGAAACAATCGCGAGCTAGACTGTATATGTCAAAAAGGGAAGTTTGTTTGAAAAAGGACAGCAAGGAACCTTGAAGATTAACACTTTCTGTCACTGTCAGTGTGGACTTCAGCAGAAGAGTTCTCAGGATCAGAGCAGGATTGGTGTCTCGGGCAGCAGGAAAGGTGAGTTTGTTATGTCGCACTACCCCCTTAGGAGTCGCTAGAGATTTGGGTCCCCCTATAGTCCGGCACAGCCAGGTAACACGCATTTCCTTCCAGACTTGCATTCCAGAGGCAGTAAACAGTCCTTGAGCTTGTTTTTTTTTTTAATATTATCAAGGGGTAAATAACTTAGATGGGGATGAGGGGTACATGGGATGCCCGAGGAACTGTAAAACTGAGGACAACTCCCTGGAACTATGTACCAGTAGTCAGGGCCGCTGTTAGATATCACGGGGCCCCGTAAAGCCTACCTGACAGGCCCATTCCCCCCCCGCCAGAAAATATATATATATTTATGGTAAAAATACACTGAAAACGTTATTAATATACAACGTTATATACTTGGGGCTCATTCACATGGGTGCTGTGGCCTGTAGAGTGTGAATCAGTGGTTTGTTTATGTGGCTGGAGCCACTTGGAGCCGTTTGCAGGCAACCTATGTTACACTATGGAAATGCTGCAGGTCCTAATTTGACAGGCATATAGGTGCAGGTGTACAGCCCTGAACACAGACAGTGAGCATTCAGGGCCACTTTCCCACGCTTGCACACCTGTCAGATGACAACCTGCGTTCATACAGCTGCTGTGTTCCTATGGTGTAACAGGTGGCTCCAGTCACGTGAACAGCTCACTCATTCATGCTGTACAGGCCAGAGGTCCTGAATGAATGGGGCATTTTTGACAATTTTTTTTCCTTAGCCCTTAATTTCAGTGGACTGCCTAACTATGGGAACATGCAAAAATACTGTAGGCATATTATTTTAAACGTGTGTTGCACCTAACCACTCAGTAATGTGGTGCCATGCGTTTTGGTAGCTGCGAATGCATCTGTGTTTACTAGATGTGTGGAGGTGCACTTAAGTATTCATGGTACCTGCGCACATCTGCAAATGGCATTGCATTTCTTTGCTGTGCAGGAAAATGCATGCATTTCTGCACCACAAATGGTGAAAACAAGTCCTAAGGGCTGGTTCACACTATAGAAACACAGTCTAGATGTGTTCCGGATGCGTTTTTGTATGTGCGTTTTTTACACATTTTTAGCATGTTCTGGTGCATTCCAGTGCGTTTCTTATGCATTCCAGTAAATTTTTCCCCTCTCTTTCTGTTCAATTTAATTAGGTACATGTGCATTCCAGTGCCTTTTTGTGCATTGCGGAGTGTTTTTGATGCGTTTTACCGCGTTCCAGTACAGTTCTGTGCAGAAAAAATGCAGCCTGTTCTACTTTTTTTTTTTTTGCAACTGGAACTTCAAGCAATGATGTGAACTGTGACACTGACAGCCATATAACCTACTTTCTGTGCATTTTGGATGCAGAAAAAAGCAGCTGAAACGCATACAGTGTGAACTGGCCCTAAAGGTTATTATAGGTAAGGGAACGGGACTGACCAGGAATTGTGAATGCAATCAGACTAGTGGTGAGATACAATTAGGAATCTTATAATAATGTGAGATCTGAGCTGTAGGTGATAGGAAATGGGACACATTAACTAGATCAGTAAATACATAGTTAAATAAAAATAATTCAGCGTGGTTTGCATAGAGAACAGGTGATGACAGTGGGGGGCCAGGGGGTCAAGTAGTATAAGGAAAGAGAGGTTTGTATCAGTGAACAGAAAGGGATCAGCAGTCTGAGGAAGAGGAGAGAAACAAAGTTGCAATCAACTATAAACAGAAGGAAACTTGAAAGTGTCAAACCTGTGGAGATGAATGACAGGAGGCTAACAATGGACTTTAGCAGCTGTAGATGGGCTTGTCAGCTGCCCAGTGCCTTCTCTGCAGCTGATGGGGCCGGGCCCCCTACAGGAGGGCCGGGGGTACCCCTTTATCAGTGGCCCTGCCAGTAGTTAGAACCGAAATTTGACCCCTCTGACTATTCCTCCAGCTCCCCCTAGCTACCTAGGAGGGTGCTACAGTTATATATTCTTTTACAGGTATGGCTTTTTTAAAAACATTTTGTAAAGAGACAGGGTCATTTTAAAGAAAAGAGAGAGACTTCTGACACACATTGTACCACAGTCATCTATTTTACCAAATGGTGAACTAGAAGGCTGAAACAATTCTGATTTTACTAGTGTTTCAGACTTGACTCAGCGCCCTACATTTTTCATGGTAACTGCATGCATGCTACATAACATGTAAACCTAAAGTGCTTCTAAGCGCAAAAGTTTTTTAAATCTGTGCATTCTTTGCAGTAAGGGAAAAAAATCTAATACCTGCCCCCCTAATCCTTAAACACTTACGTGAGTCCTCTCACAATTCAATGCTGTCCCCTCTGCTGAACCACTTCTCTTTTTTCCTGGGCTCACATCAGATTCTGAGAGCAGCAGGAGCCATAGGATCCTGCTTTTGTCAGTCAGAGGGAGCAGGGGACATGGCAAAAACACACTGTGTTTCTATGGACACACACAGCCTAGCTCAGGAATGTGCCTGCACAGGTGCCTGCATGGCACAGAGCTTGCTATAAGGGTATCTACAGAAGGAAGGAGTGGACAGCGCCAACAGGGGATGCCAGAGGAGTAGGTCAGGAGCATCTCTGTGTAATATCCTTGCACAGAGCAGGTAAGTATAACCTCTTTCTTATTTTACCAAAAAAAAAAAACCTCTAATATCACTTTAGCCATTTCCCAACAGGTGGACGTCTATGGACATACTTAACTTTCATCCACTATACCAGGATGATGCCTGTAGCTACCGGTATCTTTCTTTTCAGCTAGTGATTATCCGAGTAGCTGATTATCCACTGGATTGCTTTTACGGGCAGCAGGAGGGGACACCCCCCCCCCTGGTGCCCACTGGTGCTTCTCTGGACTCTCCCATGTGTTTTATGGAGCCCAGTATCCGATCCGGCATTGCCATTGAGCTCCCATAGAGCTGTCTCTATGATCCTGGGAGACGGAAAGTGACATCATGACGACATAATTTTTTAAAATCATGCTTTCCAGGGCAAAGGAGATATCTGGGGTCTTAATGACCCCAAATGACTTCAGTAACAGTGTAAAAATAAAAATAAAGAAATAAAATTTAAAAAAAAAACAATTTAAAGTGCCCCCATTCCCCTGTGCTCGAACGCAGAAACAAACACAAACATAGGTTGCGCCTTCATATGTAAACAGTGTTCGTACCACACAGGTGAGGTATTGCTGCAAACGTTACAGCGAGAGCAATAATTCTAGCACAGTAACATTTTTAAAGTGTCGCCTATGGAGATTTTTAAGTACTGTAGTTTGGCGCCATTTCATAAGCATTCGCAATTTTAGATGTTAGGTATCTATTTACTCGGTGTAATATCATCTTTTATATTTTACAAAAAAAATAGGTTATATATTGTTTTTCTTTGCATTAAAATTCATTAAAGTATATTTAAAAAAAAAAGAGTATGAAAAATCACTGCGTAAATACAGTGTGACATAGAAAAATGTAACATCCACTGTTTTATTTTCTAGGGTCTCTGTTTAAAAAATAATATATAATATTTGGGGGTTCTGAGCAATTTTCTAACAAAAAAAATTATGGTTTTTACATGTAGGAGTGAAATGTCAGAATTTGCATGGTAGGCAAGTGGTTAACACAGGGGACATCTTTGTTTAGTCATCATCCAGGGTTACCATATACTTCCTGCGTTGACATGCTTTCTCAAAAATGACACAATCATATAAATCCTGGTGACCTGCAGCCTCTCACCTACAAAGTTACAATGTTGCATTTTGATCACTAGGGGAGAGGAGACTGGGGAAAACCTTCCTCTTGCCTGCAGCAGACTGATCACATGACATCAAGCAGAACTATAGGTAAAACTTTTTTTCCCTTTTTGGATAGAGTAAGGGAGGGTTATAACCCCTGTCAGATGTCTTTTTGCAGTCTGTGTCCCATACTCAGAGGTTTCCATTCACTTCCTGTCCCATAGCCAAAGAGGAAGTGAGAGGAAATCCCTGCAGATTAAGGGAATTCCTTGGGTACTATTAGTAGATAGATTGGGGACAGTAGAAGAAGGGAGGATCAGAGAAGACAGGATCAAACAGTCATTTTACACAATGCGCAGGATTAACCCTTTAGGTTTCACAGTGAGTATTACAAGCATGTTTTACTGCATATATTACTGTATATACAGACTGATTTTACTGTTGTGAATTTAGTAACACTTTAATTTCTCTTTAGGTAATTCAAATATATTCAGCATTTTCTGAAGATAAATTTGACAATTACTTTTAAATATACCATTTGCATTTTGTGGTTTGAAAGAGAAAGAAACAGGTAGAGTAAGGCTTAGAAAAAAACAAAGAAAATAAAGATGATAGTACAATATCCCTATTTAATATGCATGGATACAGGAAAGTATTTGAAAATAAACCACTAAGTCTAACTGCTACGAACGTCCTAGTTTCTCTCGAAGTTTAAACCATATTAGAGTTCTATTTTTGTATATTAAGTAAATAAATTTGAGGAATTAGTTGGATTCCTTAAAGCACCGAATCTTCATTTTAATGTACTGTATGAGTTTCCTCATTTGCTTTCAGAATATTTCCCTCCGGTCTAATGTATTCTGCTTCTTTTAACCAGAAGAATGATGAAGGTCTCACAATATTTATTACATTGGCGCCATCAAATCTCTCCTGGGCACAGACTATAAGAGCACCTAAGTACAGAGAAATCTTTTCTACAGTAGAATTAACTGAACATTCTGAGGCCCTTTTCACACTGCATTGCTCATTCTTAAGGTGGCCATAGATGACCCATTTTTTTTCAATCAGCCAGCAGACTGATTGAAAAAAAAAATGAATGGCTTACTCCATCCACAAAAGATGTTTTAATTTTTTTTATTGGATATGTTTTATAACAGAAAGTAGAAAATAGTTAGGGTTTTTTTTTTAAATTTTTGATCTTTTTCAGTTATATAATGAAATATAAAAAACCCAGTGGTTATCAAAAACTAGCAAAAGAAAGCTCTATATGTGTGGAAAAAGTATATACATTTAATTTGGGTACAGTGTTGAATGGCAGAGCAATGTCCAGTTAAAGTAGCACAGTGATGAATAGCAAAACAATGGTCTGGTCATGAAGGGGGTAAAAACCTCTGGGGGTCAAGTGGTTAAATGCACTTTGAATTCTTGATAGGCAGAACATAAGGCCCATTTTAAGCACCTGTTAAATGCACTTTGAATTCTTGATAGGCAGAACATAAGGCCCATTTTAAGCACCTGTTGAATGAACACATGACGTGTTTTATTGGCTTCTGTGTATCTTCCCAGTACTGCAGATCAGATGTTGATTGGGTTTATAATGTTGATTTCTTCTCATTTCTCTGCTGTGCGATTTTTAAATAATAAGATGTTTGTACTCATTATAAAATCTATTTTTTGGAGTCCATTGAGGGACACGGGAAGATTTCACCTTCAGTTTATACTGCTGCCTACAGGAGGATTAGACACTGGCAAACCAAAAAATTGTGTCAACCCAAGATAACAATTCCTACTACTGGCATGCTTCAGTTTTGTCGCAAGCAGTAACAGGAGCATGATCATAAACATGGATGAGTCAGACCTGTGTTCCCCAGGGATCTTCAAGAATAGCTTTTAATGTAAGCACAAAAATCTTATTTTCTTTCTTGTCCATGGAAGGTCACCTTTGGGATGCCCAAGAGCAGTCCAACTGGTGGGCAACAGCAAACAACTGCTAACAGGTCCAACATGAATAATATAATACTGGAGACTGTCTATTGCTCGAGAAAACCATTTATCTGAAGGACCATACAATTGAAGTTGGCACCAGATGACACCACAACACCCATTTGGTAACAGAATGTTAACAAAGACTAGGTGGTAAATCAAATATAGGGAACCGAAGCTGGATGTCAAAAGAGCAGAATACATAGTGAAAAATGTCCTCACTTGGAAAAAAAGGACATTTCTTCAAAACAGTATAAGCTTGAAGTTGGCCTAACAGATCCATCTGCAAGGATGAAAATAAAATGAATTCCCTACAGGGAACATCAGGAAGGGCATCTGAGAATCAATACAGAAAGGAAGAGACTTACAGCCTAAACCTTGGCCAGCAAGAAGAAGGAGCTCCACTCAAGCAGACCATACACAATCAAAACCCGAAAGCTTTGTGGAGTGAAAAACATAATTAGCTCATAGGATTATGCCATCACTTGTTTAGTTTTTCTAATAAAAATCCATCATGTTGAATCAGGCATTTTCTGGCACACTAATGCTGTGAAAAACAAACAATTCAAAATGTTTGTTCAGTTTTCGCATTGTCTGTGGCCTGCTTTAGAGACTTGGGGCTGGACAGAAGGAAAGCAATGTCCTGGTAAAGGGAAGATCAGTCAGAGCCACACTAAAATAGAAGTAGGTCCTAGGGCCTCATTGCACATGAACCTAAAATAGGTACAGGATTCCCTGCATGGAATGGCTGTCAGGGCAGACATTAAGCCCACTGAGGAGATGACCAAGGAAGACCTCTGCAAAGTGAACTTAGTGCAGAACTTGGTGAGATCCCATGGAGTCCCCCTTGGTGAGATCCCATGGAGTCCCCCTTGGTGAGATCCCATGGAGTCCCCCTTGGTGAGATCCCATGGAGTACCCCTTGGTATGATCCCATGAAGTCCCCCTTGGTATGATCCCATGGAGTCCCCCTTTCCAAACAAGGTAAAGAACATGGGACACTCCATACAAGTGTTAGGCAAGAAGTAGAAGGCTCATCTCTTTCCCAAACATTAGCGAAGAAGAATTCAGACTTAATAGAACTGAGGACAAAGCTCAATCAGCTCTGCTTGTTCATTCATAATAATGAAGGACCATTTAGAGTTGTGTATCTGTGTAAAGTATCTGCTCTGTGTTTGCATAAGCATCACCAGATACATTACACATCATCACAGGCTGTGTGCTGTTTTTCATGGTCTCCAGAGCAGCTCCTGCTGCCAGATACCAGAGCTGTCAATCACAAATCCTTTCTAACAACATTATCTGATGGGATGGGGGAATGTCCAACCATGCTGCTTAGAAATGAAGAGACGGATTTGAACAGGACCAAATGCTATATTGCACTTAGACTAAGCAGCTAAACTAAATATGTATAGTAATAGATCTTCTTTAAGCTGTATATTCTGTATAGCACCTACCTGTCAGTGGCATCTTTTCCTCATCCGTGTGTACCTGTTTTGCAGCAGGTCACTTTACTGCCTAGGCTGTAAATGTGGAGGCCACATATTGTCAGTTCCTCCCAACTGTTTGCTCCTTGCTACTCATGTGCTAGTCATGCAACATGCAACAATATAACATATAACGATCATTTTGATGTTTCCAGTATATTGAATGTACAAATTAAGATACTTAATCAGTAAAAATACTTTTCGATGAATTTGACCAAATCAATCGGTCCTGGCAGAAATAGCCAAAGTCAGATTTTTTTGTTTTTGAGCAAATGATCATTTGAAGTAATCAAATACATGATCAATAATTTATTTCCTGTTATGTGCATGATCGAAATTAGAGAGAAGGGATGGCATGGAGTCTGGTGGCTACAGGGTGCAGCCAATAAATACAATTTGATGGATTTGCTACATCTTCCTTACGACATGTATAATTAACTAATTAATTCAGCTTGTGGCCTGGATATGCTTTTTTATCACTTTGGCACATCCTCTTTAGACAAATCCAGAAGTAAATAAAGCCATATAATTAATTGTTTTCTGTTGGATCCACATTATAATCATTATTTTATAGCATTATCCCATTGATTGAGCCATCATACTTAAGATATCTAGCCCAGCATCTGCTGTTTGATTAGGTGATGAGCAATTACTGCATTCAGTCCTTTGATTTAGCAAATATAATCCAAATTTCAATTATGGCATGTTAATAATACATTGTGAGGTAAGTATTTTGTTAAGTAATGCACACTAAACAAAAAGTAGGAACAGGCTTATGATAAAGAATACAGGGAAATTTCAAGTTTGTGGCTCTTTCTTGAGAACTGGGACACATTTCTTGTTGCAGTCCAGAGGTAATGTTGGCAACTGTCTTGCTACAGGCAAGAGTAAGTAGGCCCAAATCATATTTTCATAAACATTTTGAAAATCAAAGTACATGTCTACCATTGTTTTCACAATGCCATGTCCAAGGAAGGTCAAATGTTTACTGTGTGTGCCTTCACAATGGGGACAATTCGCTACAAAGTGTGTTGACACTGGACTCCAGACTATGCGGCTGCATTTCAGTTAGCACAATCTAGAGCACACTTTCTTAAATACAGTAGAGTTCTTCCTGAGATTACTAAAGGTTCCTTGAGCGGGTAACAATGGGGAATTGATCTCCATCCTACACTGACCACCAATGCAAGTGGCAATGTAACCACCAATGTAGGGATATCGTATGTACTCTCCAGCGCCTCAGGATATGCACAGCCAAAATGGAAGCCAAGGGTACCAGGACAGCGACAACCAAAGGAAATGCTTCAGGGGTGCAGCCCTCCTCAGACGGGGAAATCAGCCACTGGATAGAGAGAAAACAGGTGGCGCACACACCTAGTGCATTATCCAAGGTTTATTGTAGGAGTGAAAGAATAATAAAAACATACTCACAGACGAAGCATGTATCTAAATAGCATAGAAAAATGACAATGGCCACAACGGCAGGCAAGGTGTTCTCACTGTCAGTGCGGTCAAATGGCTGACGCGTTTCAGGGACGAATCCCTTTCCTCAGAGCTGATGACCAACCTCTGATGCTGATGTATGATGAATGGAAAGTAAGAGCCTTGCTGTTGATGCCTGAGTGGGATGGTGTGGTAGTGTGCTTATACCTGTGGGGAAATGGCTGCTGGAATGCAAACCACGAGACAGGAAGTAAACTCCGGATGACTCATGTCTGGTATCCCTGGAACGAAACATGAAAAGGTGCAGTGACTGCAAGGCTCCTCTCAGGGGGGAAGAAGGGAACTGAGTCAGCATAGCATTATAGTCATTTTTCTATGCTTTTTAGATACATGCTTCGTCTGTGAGTATGTTTTTATTATTCTTTCACTCCTATAATAAACCTTGGATAATGCACTAGGTGTGTGCGCCACCAATGTAGGTAATTTAATTAAAACTTTTTACAACTTATGGATCATGTTAAAGTACCATGTGCCATAGGTTTTCAGGTAGAGGTTTCCAAAGACCTGAAAGTTATTTCACAGGTTCCTTCGAGGTTAAAAGGTTGATAAAGGCTGGTCTAGGGGGAAATGTTCTCACCTAGCATCTGAGACAAGCCTCTGAGTGAATTAAATTTTCAGAATTCTGAAAAGGATGACCCATGTGACTTGGGTTCCTTCCAGTGCTTGTCCCCTCCTCTCCTGCTCCCAATATAAGTACTCCATGCAGGGTGTGACTGACAGCTCTTGTTTCCTCCTCTTCTGATCCCTTCTCTTCATTGCCGCAACAGAATTCTGCATGGGGTGCTTGTTCTCTCTCATCCTGCACCTGTGGGCAGCGAAAAATGCTCACAACATCATCATTTGGCTCCACCCCAAGTGCTGTCCACAGCGCTATGTACTTGCCAGCAGGAAAGGGATTCCTGAACTGACTCTTCAGGTGAGCTGTGCACATTGGTGGCAGGGGATACACAGATAAAAGGGGGTGCAGAGGTGGGAGGGAGTGCAGAAATGTGAAGGGTTGCAATGCAGATGTTGAAGTAGCTGCAATAGTAGATGAGCGTGCAATGATGGAAGAGAATGCAGAGGTGGAAGTGGTGGTTGCAGTGGCAGAAAGGGGTACAGAAGTGGAAGTTGTTGCAATGGTGGAAAAGGGTGCAGGGGTGGAACAGAATGAAATGTTAAAAGGGGCAGAAAAGGTGGAAAAGGGTGCAAAGTTGGAAGTGATTGCAATAGTTGAACGGGTTACATTTGTGAAAGAGTGTGCAATGGTGGCAGGGTTGCGGGGTGGAAAGGGTTGCAAAGGTTGACTGATGGAAGGGGGTGAAGAGATGGAAGTGAAAAGGGCTACAGTTGTGGAAAGGGATTGCAGTAGTACAAGGAGGATGGAGCAGGGAATGCAGATGCTAGAAGGGGTTAGAACTAGGTAATGCAATGATGAAAGAGGGTGTAGAGGTGGAAATTGTTGCAATGCTAAGAGCGGGTGCAGAGGTGGAGGTGGTTGCAATAGTAGAAGCGGGTTCAGAAGTGGAAATGATTGCAATGGTGGAAGATTGTGCAGAGGTGGAAGTGGTTGGGGCTGCAGTTGTGGACAGGTGAGCAGAAGTGGACAAGGGGGTTCAGGGATAAGAGGTGAATGAAGGGGTACAGAGCTTAGTAGTAGAATGAAGGGGTACAATAGGTTAGTCAGGGTGTGCTGTGGTGAACAAGGAGTTCATAGGTGATGAGGGAGTGCAAAGGTAAGTCAGGGGTTCACAGGTGAGCAGTGGACAAGGGATGCAGAGAAGAGTGGTGGACTGCAGCTATGGGGGTTGTGGATGATTTCTGTGTGATTGAGAAGTGAGGATTTTTGCTTCAGGAGAGAATGTTCTTTGGGAAGGAGGGATATTTTTTTTTTTTCGGTGAGGGATTTTACTGGGGAAGACTTTTGTTGGTGGTAAGACTACTGCACAGAGAAACAAACCTAACAAAAAAAAAAAACAACAGAACTCCGGCGGACTTTTAAGACACCCAAACAACCAATTAAAATACTGCATCACTTTATTGCTACATCAATGTTAAAAATAAACAGTTTAAAATTATAAAGCACATTCCTTTATACCATAAATTAAATTGTCTTGAACCTATCTGAAGGGTATGTTGCACTCTCAGCCTCATGAATTGTACAAACATACTGTATATCAAATATCAAAAAACATCATATGTGAGTTCAGTTGGGGGTGGGATCATTCCCAAACTCTAGGTGTTTCGCAGAATCGGGTTCAGCTTCTTCAGGGGATTTATAGAGCTCTGTGGCCTAAATTCAGATCAAACAATGTTAGAAAATATACATAACAGTGATATACTATAACAGATTTAAGAAACAATCCATATTAAATGCACAAGGGGTCCCAATATGAGTTACATACATGGAATGTATCGAGCGTGCTGAAAAAGCGTCTGAAGGCCACATGTTGCACTGTGCAAAAAAATTCATGTCCCTAGGCAGGTGCATTGGCAAAGCTTCACACAAGCACACCAAGCATTCTTTGCTGTGCACTGCTAAACTACATGGGCTTAACGCATAGAAGCTCGTGTGTTACCACAATGCTATGTTGTGGTGTGAATGGTCCTTATAACATTGCCCCCGCTGTTCTTATACTTGCTGCTTACATTTTGAGGTTAAAAATAATGTATTCTGTAGCTCAATGTAGCTGTGCCACATTATTCTTGTAATTTAGGTGTTCAATTTTTTTTTTGCTACATCTGTTTGTTGAGGGCGCACTATAAAAAATGTTCTAAGAGAAGTATGGTATAAAAAAAAACTTTGGCAACACTTCTTTTTAAAAGTTCAAGGGTGAAAAAATGTGCAATTCTACCCTAAAGAAGGTCATGTTTTTGAGCTTCACTTGACAAGCAAAAACAACACTAAGGGGGCCCATTGAGAAAAATGGGATTCTTCACCTTGGATGTTGTCACACTTAGGGAATGGTGCCCCAAAACACTCAGATGTGAAAGGGGGTTCAGGGTGTACCATAAAACATAGCCCCACCCTCTACTACCCCTCCCCATCCCCCCCCACTTACCGGAATAGAAGGGTTCTTCACCTCCCAGCATTCAGTGTTCTTCTGAATTCTGCATGGCTGTGTCTGCCGAGATACATCAGCCACCCTAGGGGTGTGGACATTTAAAAAAAAACTACTTGTCCAGGGACTAAATCCTTGCCCCAATCTACTTGTCCCTCATGACAATCTACTTGTCCCTCATGACAATCTACTTGTCCAGATAAGAATTTTTTTTTTTTACCAAAACTGTATTTAAATCAGAGGTGATATTAGAAATGTCTGGGGCTTTTAAAAACACTTAAATGCTTAATATTTTTAACATTGCACTGTTTATCTCCTTTTCCCCTCCCTGCCTGTCTCCAGCACTGCACCCAGGACTAGCAGGGAGGGGAGAGACCTTGCAGTGTACTGAGCACCGATTGGCTGCTCATCAGGAAAGCGGAATGTCCGCCTTATACTTTATCCCTTTCGCTGCCAGAGCTGTTTTTGCATTTTTTTGCACAAGTTTAAAAAATAATTTTAGGCCTGAAGATTACATAAAACCCCCAAACATTATATATTTTCTGAAAGCAGAGACCCTAGAGAATAAAATAGTGGTAGTTCCAATTTTTTATGTCGCATGATATTACCGCAAAATTGCAGTAAAAAATACAAGAAAGTTAAGTTTATGGCACAAAAAAGCAATAAATTATCTTATTTTGTTTTTGTAAAATATAATAGATGAGGTTGCAGTGAATAAATAGATATCCAACTTGTCAAACCTTAAATTTGTGTGCGCTCGTGAACTGGCGACGATCTTCAGTACCCTATATTTTCTATAGGTCGATACTTTTAAAGCTCCTTATAGGTCACCAGTTTAGCGTTATTTCAACCCAGAAATTAGGTTCCAGTCTCCAATATAGTCAGAGTTTACTTCAAGGCTCCACCCAACTTGTTCTTTTTGGCACATATAGAAATTTAGGCTATAACATACACTTCCTTTGAAGTGCTGCCTCCCCATTGCCCTTCATATACTTTAGCATAAATCACAATTTAAATGCCTTTCCATCTTGTTTCTCTATGTAGTAAGTTGACTGCAAAGCTGGTAATGTGCAGCTGGTGAGAGGGAACTCTCTCCCACAGACAATGCCTAGAACAGTGGATGCAGGTGGATGATGTGACTGCTCTGTGGAATTAAGCCCCATTCTCATCCCTGCACATTACACAGATAAGCCAGAGATTTTGTCACATGACTTCATGGGAAAAAAAGGAGAATAGGTATTTAAAATGTGATTTATGCTCAAATGTATGAAGACCAATGGGAGGCAATGGGGAAGCAGCATTTAAAGGTGTTGTATAGTATAGCCTAAACTTGTACTGTAAATAAACTGCCACCTTCCATTTTGCCCCAAACATGTACAGACACCATATTTATCTATATGTTTTACCAGAAGGATCCAATTTCCTTTTAGCTTTCAGATAACTGCCCTGTCATAGGAGGTTAGAAATCAGGAAACAATTCAGCTGTTGAAAAAGAACATTAATTACCAAAAAGCTTTCAGATAACTGCTTTGTCACAGGAAGTTAGAAATCAGGAAACAATTCAGCTGTTGAAAAAGAACATTAATAACCAAAAAGATTTTTCTTTCCTATTTCAAGGTATGGCAGGAGTCACAAATGCACCCTGACAAGTGTAAGAAAGCCAGTGATGAGCCAAAGACATACTGTAGGTAAGGCTGGCCACACAATATACATTTTTTTTGTTCAGCCAGGGGGTTGAACAAAATAAAAAAGTGCCAATTTCCCCATCCACACATTTGAGGTAGATGGGGGGAATCACTTCCACTGTGCTTTTGTGTTCTGCCAGCAGGGAGCCTTCCCCGACATTCGAATACAATGATCAATGTTGTTGGCTATACAATGATCAGTGTTGTTGGCTATTATTAATTGTTGGGGAAAAACCCAACAAGCTGGTTGTACACAAGTTGATTGACTTGTGTACAACCAGCTAGCCCATACATGGTTCAAAATTTGCCTAGTCCCTGACTAATTTCAATCCTTGTATCACCAGCTTAAGGGGTGAGAAAGGTAAAGTGTGAGGACTGATAATGCTAAAGTCTGTCCTACTGTGATCAATGTATAAATATTATGTGACAGTCTCTGCATGTGGGGGCTTTAATGTAGGCAAGTCTGTACAATATTGAATAGGGGATTTATTTTCCAACGTGCCAAAAGAAAGATAATCTAAAGCTTTATTTATTTGTTACTTTATTAATTTACTCATTCACTGTAAGGAATAGAGATTGCCATTTAAAAAAGACTAGATCATCAAAAATGTCCTTTTATTTGGGTATGGAGGAGCATGTGACTTGCTTTATGTGACAATGGTACTTGGTGATTGGCCCAGTGTTGTCACATGGGTGATGGTAACATTAACCTGTTGCTTTGCTCTGCACAGGTTCACTTTCAGCCAATTTGTTACAGTACTTGTAGGACCCTGCTGTTTTTTTCAGGATTCCTCACAGGACCTCTTGCCGGGTCTTCCAGGATCCCTCTTGATAAGTCCAGGAATCCTATGAACACTAGCTCCAGGGTTACCAGTAAAGATGCAGAGCATGTCCTCTGACCAAAAGAGTATTTAACCTCCTTGGCGGTTTTCCCGAGTGTAGCTCGGGGTAGAATTTCTATACCAAGAACGGTAACCCCGAGCTACACTCGGGCTTACCATGCAGCGTTCTCTGGGGGTCCCTGCAGCACTTACCTTGTCCTTCGCTCTCACGATGGGTCCCCTGCAGCGTCCCCGTCCATCTCCTCCGGCGGATGCCGGCATCTGGCTTCCATGTTCCGGTCCCCGTGACGTCGGAACGTTCGGGCGGCGGAACCGGCGGGAAATTTGAAATTTTTAAAAAATGACATTTTTGCTGTCATTGCTTTTTCACTGCATTTCACATACATTTTGTCCCCACTGCTTTGTCCTGTGCCCTGCCTGCATTTTGACTGTTCTTTCTGCCTGGAAACTTAGAAAGGTCCATGGTGGCCAAAAAGCATCCCTTTACGTCAAATGCGGTTTTAGAACAGCTATAGTAAATCAGAACCACTTGCAGAATTGAGTGATAATGATTTGTGGGGAAATTCGTCATCAGACACTGAAAACGATTTTGCGACTTTGCTCAGCGATGTGCGAATTTGACTATGTATTTCAAATTTCAGTGTTTTTGGTTTTGATTATATTATTGAATTAAATTTATTATTATTATATTATTATTTTTTATGATTATTTATTAAATTATAATTTATGATTTCGTGTTTCAAGTTTTATCATATCCGGAATGTTTAATAGACTCTTTTTCGGATAGATTTCAGTGAGTTATTCCTAAAAATTACAGCCTACAATTAAAAACTACATATTTCCATGCAAAAAAATGGTACCGCTTTCAGCACAAAATTCCTGACATGATCATACCGCCAGGGAGGTTAAGCACCAGCCCTTGGAATGGCTAGTTCTGTGGCTTGTCACCAGCTACCTTAGAGCTAAAAGTGCTAAAATACCTGCCAGTTGCTTGTTTGTTGCTGAACTTTTTTTTTTCCGTACTTACCAAACTAGTATGCCAAATCACTTCCAATAATGCATTTATAATGGACCTTCTACCTTTGTGGCAAAGCCCGCTTATTCTTATTGTACCCCCTCCCCAAAACACTTTCGGGGAAATGGATAATATACTTACCTTTCTCTGTCTTCCTCCTGCAGCGCCTACTTAAGTGTGACCTCATCCTGCTTCCAGTCAAGAAGATGACCCTGCACCGTGCTGTGCTCAACATTCCCCAAGTTCTTGTCGACAGGAGGATGATGACACCCCCTGCACTGTGGAAGTTAGGGAAAGGTGAGATCTCTAGCTCCCTCCAGAGGTACTGTTATGCAATGGGTAGGGGAGGGGGCAACTTGAATAAGTGGTCGTTGCCACTGAGGTAGAAGGTTCACTATATCAGACCAGGGAGCAAGTAAAGAAGTTCATAGTTGAGGATAACATATACTTTAACATGAACTCTCTGATAATCACTAATCCAAACCCTTTTCCACAGGTTGGGTTTTGATGACTGCTCCAATGAAGCTGCTCTGTATGCCGGTTTCCAGACTGACCCTCTCATTAGTACAGGAGTAGCATCCACATGATCCAGATGGAACATGTCTGAGATACCTGGCCATATTCCAGGGCTGATGATCAGAGGACTGGGACATTGGCCGTCATGGGTCCATGGGTTAATGTGAGTGTTACTGGGGGAGTTAAGAGCTCTTACTGTGGAAAGTGGAGCTCTGTTTTTGTTACATGCCTAGAGCAGGGGCGGACTGACCATTCGAGCACTCGGGCACTGCCAGAGGGCCCGGGGTCAGAAGGGGGCCCCATAAAATGCCCCTGGTACCTTTTATAGGCTTTTTTGGGTGTGTTTTGAGTGTGGGCAAGGACACAGGGGCCCCATGATCCCCAATTGCCTGAGGGCCCCATGAGTTGTCAGTCCGTCCCTGGGCTAGAGTTGCCATTTTTCCTTTGTTATATTGGAAATCAGACAACTAAACCAGCACTGACCAACACAGACACCCTTTTCTTCCAGTGTTCTAAATTGGACATCTTGGGAATTACATTTACAACTGTAATGAATGGGTTAATGCTAACGTGTTAGTGCTGTCTGCATCAAAGCTGATATAAAAGATACAAAATAATGCAACAAGGTGTGAATAAATCAATAATTGCATTTTATGATGCAATTTAATGTAGGTACTTGCATTTGATTTAGTATCAGCTTCTTGTAATCCTTTATACAAAAACTAGGGACCATCAGGGCTGGGACCCAGCGAGGTGTGCTGCATGAAAATGTGTTGGAAAGGAGCACGGTGACAGGTAAATTCCCAGGATGTTGCTAAGTGAGGCCAAGTTATTACTGTTCACCTTCACCATCACAGTGGTGAGCTCTCAAAGTGTGAGCTCAGAGATACTGCATCAGGGGGGAGAGCGCAGGTGAAGGGGGTGTGAATCGGAGAAAGAGCTCACTTCTGTGAAAGTGAAGGTGAACAGTAATAGCTGAGCCATGCTTAGCAACATCCTGGACAGCTTCAGGTCAGGCTTCTTAAGGTATGTAAATGGCCTATCCCTATAGCAAGGGCATTATTCAGTTTTGGTCAAAGCTGCTTTTTCTTATCTGCAGACATCCCTTATCTGTATAGGCTTTTTTTTCATAAAGGTGAACTGTTCCTTTAAATATGAGCTGCATCTTCTTCTTCAAAATTTAGAAAATCTGTACACGTTTATGCTCGCACAACTCTTTAATTCCCTCCAATATTTACACAATTTTGAACCCTTTTTTTATGAAATCCAATTTAAAAAACATTTATAAATAGATCCCATAGTGTCAATACGGTAAAAATATTGATTATTTGAAATTATATTAGGTGATTTTGCGATATTTGAGGTTTTCCAAAAAAATGTGATGCCTGTCAGTTTTCCAGGTTTTGTTAGTAAAAAAAGTTATTTGGTAATTGTAGTGATTTATTGTTTTTTCATGATATGCTGTGCTGTTTTTGAGGTTTTTATTTCTTTTGTTTGTTCTTTAGTTATGTTCATGGGGCCTTTCATTAGTGAAGGGTGCTCAAAGTGGAGTCTACACTTGTAATTGAACATTTGCTCTTGAAGATAACAAATTATTATTGAACAAATAACATACACATATATGGTATCGCTGCGATCGTCAAGAGCTGGAAAAGTTATTTTGGGTTGTTTTTTGGTGGTAGGTTATGGTAGTAACAAGAAACACACAGCTAAAAAATATTTTTACTATTTTGGGCCAGTTTACCTTTGATAACAAAAAAAAAATCAGGAGATATCCATTATCATTTACCACCAAATGAAAGCCCAATTTGTCCTGAAAAAAATGTGGCATAATTCACCTGGATGTACAAAGTAGCTGTGATGATATGTACGGTTTTACTAACACATGTCAATGTTGCAAAATTGTGCTTAGGCATTTAGATTTGTTTTACCCTTAAGTGAGAAGGAGTTAAAACAGTTGTAAAGGTTTGCTTTTTTTTATTAACATACATGTTAGAGTTACCTGCTGTGTGCAGTGGATTTGCATAGAACAGCCCTGCACCCCCCCTTCTGGGGTCCCCCACTAGCACTGTAGGCTCCTCCTCCCTTCTGAGTGCCCCCATAGGAAACTGCTTCCTATGAGGGCACAAATGCATGCGTGATCCAAAACTTGGCTGTGCATGTTTATTGAACAGTGCAAAGCACACTCGTCCCCACCCACCCACTTCTGCATCTTAGGTCTTTGGTGAGAGAGAGCAGCACTGCTCTTATTGTACACAGTCCTGGTTCGAAGTCTGGCTCAGGTAAGTATCAAAGATAAAAAAAAACCTTTAAACGTTACAACCCCTTTAATACTTATAATAATGCCCCAGCCCTTGTCTTTGGGTCTAGCCTTGCTATTTCTAATATTCCTGCTACTTGTCAATTTTACACTTCTGTGGCATCTGATGTACATAATTCTTGTTATAGAAAGCATGCCTGTGTTTTTTTTAGTACATTTTGGCCGATTTGCACTCTATTAAAAATATTCTGCTCCTGGCCAATTTTAATCTGATCATCTGCAGTCTCTTATTTCCTTATGAAACTTGATGGAACATTGTCCTGTCGTTGGCCAATTTCTATCAGCTAGAACAGGGACAGCCACAGAGAACTACTGGCCAATTCTATCTGCCGGTCCAAGTGGGCCTTATTGCCGTTTGATGTAAAAGCATGTATCACTGTAAAGCTACTTAAAGTTTTTTTTTTAACTTAAAGGTAAACTTCAGCAATTTAGTCACTTTTTAAAATGTGCTAGCTTATATGGGATAAGGCCAACAAAGTGCATGACACTTCACAGACTTTCCTTTAATTCTGGTGCTCCAATGCTGCACCTTCAGTTCCTGCAGATTCAGATTCATATGCAGCCTCTCTGTCAACCCCTTCGCTCTGCTGGAGCGCTATGTATTATGTGAACCCATTCAGAAAATACAAAGCCTTTTGTGAATGGACAGAAGAGCAGAGGGATGAGCAGAGAGCTATATGAGAAAGCAGGATTACTCCTGGATCTGTTAGACCCCTGATGCATTCTGTGCTTGCAGTGCCTGTAGATGGAAGGGACAAAGTCCCTGAATTGAAGTTTGCCAAGCTGCTGCCTCTGGGATTCTGAGGCCCTGAGCCCAAAAGTGCTCAGAGCTAAGCGCTTCCAGGTTTCAATCTAAGCGGAAGAGATTAGCCAGCACTCTTTCCATGTGGAACTCACCTGCAGGGATGCCAGGCACACAAAAAAGCATCATGACTACATGTCGGTAGGAGTGATCAGGTAGCTTTATATCTACATGTAAAGATATAAAAATCATCTGTATTTTCTATGTTTAGCCAATCAGATTCTGTTGGCTGTAAAGCCACAAAATCACTTCAATCTGCTGGCCCATATTTACACTGCACTTGTGTGCACTTGGGATGAGTTTTAGCAACAGTGGAGATGTTTGGAAGTGGGGCTGTGTACATATGGCATTGATCACAAGACAGTTAAACAGTAAAACAAATATAAAAAAAGAAAACAAATCAACTAATATGCATTTTTATAACTTTATTGAGATGTTATGCTCTTGAAACAATCTGATTAATTTGTGCTCCATCAGCTTTAAAAGAAGGTAAGTGAGATGTGTCCCATTAGAAAGAAAGAATAAAAATATTTCTATCTTCTATTGGATGATTTTCCCTATAAGATATGAATAAAGTTTTAGTAAAAGTAAAACAACTTCAAAATATAAAGTTTCATCTAAGCTAAATATCTCCCCTAAAAATGTTTGAGCCTATGCTGCCCCCAAATACACACAGTAATGTCATTGCACCCATTAGGGGCACCTATGTATGAAAACTAAAAATTCTGAATGAACCCTCTACACACTGCTAAACACCCTTTCTAGCAAACGTTGCATAAAAATAGGGATTTTTAGTTCACATAGATTGCAATACATGTTTAGGCTGGTCCACTGCATCACCATAACCCCTCTCTGGCCAGTCTCTTCTCTACTCAAAATGCAAAATACTTGCTTATAGAAAACTTTAGTTGATATTGTGCCAATATGGGGCAAATAGACACAAGATGTAGAAGAGCTATAGGTTGAAGTCTGGTCACTGACCTGCACTATGCAATATAAATTAAATATACCTGTGCTCAAATCCCAACAGCTATACATTTACATGCAGCGGGCAAAATAACTATTGAACACGTCACCATTTTTTTAGGTAAATGTATTTCTAAAGTTGCAATTGACATGAACTTTTCACCACATGTCGATAAAAACCCATGCAATCAATACATACAAAGAGACCAAAACAAATATGTTCAGGAGATAAGGTATGTGTAATAAAATGGAATGACACAGGGAAGAAGTATTGAACACATGGAGAAGGGGAGATGCACAAAGGCATGGAAAGTCAAGACACCAACTGACATCTTTCAGTAATTAGAAAGCAATCCTGTCCATTGTCAGTGCAAATGAATATCAGCTGGTTCAGTCTCAACTGATGGCCTATAAAAAGGTGTCTCATTACCAAGGTGTCACACAAGAAACATCTCATGATGAGTAAAATCAATGAGCTCTCTCAAGACCTTTGCAACTTTACAGTTGCAAAACATACTAATGGCAGTGGTTACAGAAGGATTTTTAAACTTCTGAATGTTTCTGTGAGCACTGTTGGGGCCATAATCCAGAAGTAGAACATCATTTCACCATAAACCAGCCACAACCAGGTGGTGCTCACAAGATTTCTGATAGAAGAGTGAAAAGTATTTTCAAAAAGGTTGTCCAAGAGCCAAAGACCACTTGTGGAGAGCTTCAGACAGAAAGAGACATTTAAAGTTTGCTGCACAACATTTAGACAAGCCTGTGAAATACTGGGAGAATATAGTCTGGTCAGATGAGACCAAATTTGAACTCTTTGGATGCCATAATACACACCATGTTTGGAGGTCAAATGGCACTGCACGTCACTCCAAAAACACTATACCGACAGTGAAATTTGGAAGCGGGAACATCATGGTGTGGGGCTGTTTTTCAGCATACGGTACTGGCAAACTTCATGTCAATGAAGGAAGGATGAATGGAAAAATGTATCAAGACATTCCTGATAAGAATCTGCTGCCATCTACCAGGATCATGAAGATGAAACGAGGGTGGACATTTCAGCAAGACATTGTTCCCAAACACAAAGCCAAGGAAACTCTCATTTGGTTTCAAAGAAAGAAGATAAAGCTGCTAGAATGACCCAGTCAATCACCTGACTTGAATCCAATAGAAAATCTATGGAAAGAACTAAAGACCAGATTTCCTAGAAGGGGCCCACGGAACCTTCAAGGTATGAAGACTGTGTGGAAGAGTGGGCCAAAATCACATCTGAGGAGTACATGTGACTAGTTTCTTCATACAAGAGGTGTCTTGAAGCTGTCATTACAAAGTAAGGATTTTGAACAAAGTATTAAACTTCAGTTAATGTGTTCAATACTTTTTCCCTGTGTCATTTCATTTTATTACACATAACTTAATCTCTGAGAGAGAGAGATACACACACACACACACACACACACACACACACACACACACACACATTAGGTGTCTAAGGACTATATGTTACCAGTAAAAATACTAAATGAACCCTCTGCATGGTGCTATAGCCCCCTTCTAGTAATCTTTGCATGAACACAGCAATTTTTAGTTCACATGCATTGCAATACATGTTTAAGCTGGCCAACTGCGTCAAAGTAATCCCTCTCTGGCCAGCCCTACTCTACTCTAACTCTAGTCTACTCTAACTCTAGTCTACTCAAACTAATTTTTTTTTTTTTTTTTTTTTAATATATATATGTATATGTATTTTATATATATATATTTGTTTATATTTGTATATGTTTTATAGTTTTTAATTTTATTACCATACTCCTAATCTTCTCTACCGTAGTTTACTCTAGTTTACATTAGTAGTAGTGGTAGTAGTAGTAGTTTACATTAGTGTACTCCAACTCTACTCCACCTCTTCTCTAATTCCTGCTACTCTTCTCCTACTCTA
Organism: Staurois parvus; assembly: GCF_062004578.1. Lineage (NCBI taxonomy): Eukaryota > Metazoa > Chordata > Amphibia > Anura > Ranidae > Staurois > Staurois parvus. Next base: position 21,391,412 of record NW_028317814.1, read on the forward strand.
GTCCTGTCCTGCTCCTTCTCTACTCCTCCTCCACTTTTTACATTTTTACTAGTTTACATTAGTAGTAGTAGTAGTAGTTTACATTAGTGTACTCCAACTCTACTTCACCTCTTCTCTAATTCCTGCTACTCTTCTCCTACTCTACTCCTCTCCTGCTCCTTCTCTACTCCTCCTCCACTTTTTACATTTTTACTAGTTTACATTAGTAGTAGTAGTAGTTTACATTTGTGTACTCCAACTCTACTCCAATTCCTGCTACTCTTCTACTCTACTCCTCTCCTGCTCCTTCTCTACTCCTCCTCCACTTTACTCCTCCCATATCCTGCTTCTACTCTACTCCTCTTCCTATGCTACTCCTCTCCTTCTCCTCCTCTTTCTCTACTGTACTGTATCTCTAGCCTGCTGCTGTACTCAATACTTACCTCCTCATATTTGGTATATGATTTGTTGCATAGTGAATATGAAAAATCAGTTGTTAGAAATTGGATGGTCCAACCAAAATTATGCCTATGTGGGTTTGGGTGGTTTTGGTGGTGGACGCTTGCGTTTCCTGGGAAATCGGGTAAATTTTTGATTTTCCAGGCATTGAATAAAATGTGGTCTTAGGAGCTTTATATTGTACTTACACTCTGGATTACCTCCAGGAGTCAAAAGCTCAACCATATTTGCAGCTGAATACATGACACAACTGGGATCATTTGCTGGCTGCTGCTGCACTTTTAATAATGTAATGTGTTTTAGTCGGTCTTTCAGAAGAACTCTATAGCATTGTTCAGTCTGTTTAAAGGCAGCTGATGTATAATCGATCACCAGTTGACTGTCGGCCATCACCACCCGATTACCATTATAGGCCGTTACAAAAACATGTCCTGGCAGTATGTGTAACTGAATGGTTGGTTTTAACACTGGTATTACAAGTGAGCCAACCATTCTTATGTGCATGTTCTGTGTGTGTTGAAATTGATTTTTCATTATTTTGACTGCAGCCTGGACAACAGCAAAGCTGACAGACTGATCATTTTCAATGTCAGCCTTGTCCTGCATGCGGAGTCCCAATTGTGGAATCCAGGCTGCAGTAGGGTCAAGTTTTAAAACCTTCGCCTGTGGCTCGCTGTCTTTACATGGTGGCCTCTTTCTTTTCCTCTTTCCACGATCCTGCTGGCGTTCCAACGTAGGTGGGTCCTCTGTAGAGCGGCTTGTTGAAGCTGAAGAAGATAAATCATCTAACATATTATTATATGCCGTGCTACTTTGCTATATATTTATATACAGTATATATATGTGTTTTTGCGTTTTTGCACACGTTTAAAAAATCATTTAGGGCCTAAAGATGACACAAAACTCCAAAACATTATATATATTTTCTGAAATCAGAGACCTTAGAGCAGGGGTCCTCAAACTTTTTAAACAGGTGGCCAGTTCACTGACCTTCACACTGTTGGGGGGTCGGACTATAGTTTGAAAAAATATGAACAAATTCCTTTGCACACCGCACATATCTTATTTGTAGTGCAAAAAAAACAGGAAAAAACAATACAATATTAAAAATGCACTGCACACGGTAACGCACTGGACACCGCAATGCACTGTAACTCACTGGACACCAAAATGCACTGCACACTGTAATGCACTGTACACTGTAATTCACTGTACACCACAATACACTGTACACTGTAACGCACTAGACACCAACATGCACTGTACACTGTAACGCACTGGACACCAACATGCACTGTACACTGTAACGCACTGGACACCAACATGCACTGTACACTGTAACCCACTTGACACCGCAATGCACTGTACACTGTAATGCACTGGACCTGGTGCATTGTATGCTCTCCTCCTCCTCTCCTGTTGCTCCTTTGGCTGCAGAGAAATCAGCCTTAAGTCAGGGGGTGATTCTTCACCAGGCTGCCGCATGCTTGGTCCTCACAGCCGAGAACCCAGCAAGCAGCCTAGCTATTTGCTGGCGCCATATTTTGTTTTTTTTTTTGGGTCAGGTAGATTACTTTGGCGAGCCGTATCTGGCCCACAGGCCATAGTTTGAGGACCCATTGCCCTAGAGAATAAAATAGTGGTAGTTCCAGTTTTTTTTATGTCACACGATATTATCGCAAAGGTCTATGAAATGCAAAATTTCAGTAAAAAATACACTTAAGTTAATTTTAGGGCACAAAAAGCAAAAAATTATCTATTTTTTTAGTAAAATATAAAAGACGAGGTTGCATCGAGTAAATAGATATCCAACATGTCGAACCTTAAATTTGCGCACACTTGTGTAATGGTAACAAACTTTAGTAACCCTATATTTTCTATAGGTGACACTTTTAAAGCCCCTTATAGGTCATCAGTTTAGCGTTACAGAGGATATCTCGTGCTAGAATTATTGCTCTCATTCTGGCGTGTGTTGCGATATGTAACGTGTATCGCAATCATCGCTTTCATGCGTAGACGCCCCTGCGCACGCTTTTATGTTTGTACGTGCGTACATATGTGGGGGTGGGGAGTCCTTGAAAAATTTGTTGGGGTTATATATTTGGATGTAACTTTTAATTTTTTAAAAATTAAACATTTTTTTTTTTTTTACTTAACTTTTTTTTTCATCACAGATGGGACAAAAAGTGATGATTTTTGGTGACAGATTCTCTTTTTTTAAAAACATACAGGGTCTAAAAGACCCTGCATGTCCCTCCTGTGCTCCACTGAATTTAATGCTGTGCATATCGCAACGCATTACATTTTATTCCAGCCTTGATGTCCGGTAATCTGCCGACGGGGACCCGGAAGTGACGTCACATCACTTCCAGGTCAGGACAAGAAGGGGAAGGGAACAGATGTGTTCGCTCTCCTCCCTCTGCTATACACGTCGGCAGTCACTGAAATGGTCCTGAGCCCGCAGATGGGCAAGCGGAGCCGGGGCAGAGGCTGGCAACATAGTAGGCTGTGTGGAAGCAATCGGGTGGCAGCGTTGCCACCTGAATGCTTCCACCTGACAGGTGAGCCCTGCTGCTTGCCCGCAGCAGGGCTACAGGTAACAAAAAACTACCTGACCGGCGCCCGGAACTACATGTCCTCGGCGTCGGCCCATATGAATTGCACATCCCTGAGAGAGATATACAGTCATATATATAAAAGCATAGATATATGTAAACCTTAACTTATAGCAGATATTGAAAGCCCAGTTCTATCCACATAAAAACACTTGTGATTGGTGCTGCTTCTCCTTTAAAATGCTCACTCATCATACTGTATGGACCCCTTAATAATAATCAGGTCTGAATGCACGTTGGATGTAATCTCCACACTCTCCTGCTGTTATACTCCACCTTGCTCTTCTCCAACCTTGGAAGGTAAAAATATCTGTACTGCCAGTTAGCTCCTTTCCTTTAACCATCAGACTCCCAGAGTTGGTCACCAAACTGTCACTTCATAAAGCTCATGTGATGACACAGACCAGGAAGAACCCTCATCATTTTCCATCTGTATTATTTTTAACACACATATAAAAACATAAGCATATGTATTGACGTTGCCCTGTGCCTGATCCTGCACCCGGAATGACAAGCCTGCATAAGCTGTAAGGGAACCCCGCTGCTCCACTACTCACCTGGAGCCAGAGTGTGTCCCAACTTAAGCAGAGGTGAGGTCACCAACTGAATTCACAACCAGGGGCGGACTGACCCTTTGGAAACTCGGGCACTGCCCGAGGGCCCGGGGTCAGTAGGGGGCCCCATGAGATGCCCCTGGTACCTTTTTCATAGACTTTTCTGAGTTTGGGCAAGGACACAGGGGCCCCATGATCTCCTATTGCCCGGGGGACCCATGAGTTGTCAGTCCGCCCCTGGTCACAATCTACACATTTTGTCACATCTGAACGTCATCAAGCAGAGGTACGGCTGCGACATCCTCCACTCGCTAAGAACTATTTTACAATGAACCATCTGCATGTAAGTTAGCCAGCTGGGCCATGATATATTATTATAAGCAATTATTTTTTTACAAATATCATGTGGAAGAGCAGGATTACAATTAAGAACAAATAAGATCAACCAATTTGTACCCAGTAATAATAAAAATCCATAAACCGTTATCTAAGAAAATTGCCATTTAGTGATGTTGTAATACATAACCATCATCATCAAAAATGCATATACAATCTAATGTCATCTAGTGGCCATTTATGAAAAATAGTAAAATGAAAATAAAAATGAAAAAATGTGTGCTCCCCATTTATAAAATCGCTATCAACACCTATCTAGCTTAGTTTGAATGATAAAATCTCAGAAGTATGAAATATCTCCTCCTTGATACTGGAGATAAAACAATTGAGATCTTTCTCTATCTTCAAATCCTGTGGGCTCAGGGCTTCCAATTTGTAAATCCCCTGGGTTTTCTTTCTAGAATTATTCCCCAGTTGTGTTTTCTTCACTATTTTTGTTTGCATATTAGGGTCACCTACACACACACATATATATATATATATATACTGTATATGGCTTGTTCTTTATTCTAGGAAACTATATTCTAAAGTTGAGTGATAATTCACAGACTTATAGGTAGAGCTGCCTAGCGGGTACAACTGAAAGCAGCGGCTGGGTTCATTTGCTAGTAGCACACTAAAAAAATTAGAGCTTTCAAAAATAGACGTGTTAATAGTTTATGTAATTTCCATTTTGCTCATAAAAATAAACAGCAGAGAATCCCAAATCAAATCAATATTTGGTGTGACCACCCTGTGCCTTCAAAACAGCATGAATTCTTTAAATCTTCTAGGTACACCTGCACACAGTTTTGAAGGCACTTGACAGGTAAGTTGTTCCTAAACATTTTGGAAATAACAACAGATCTGTAGATGTAGGCTGCCTCAAATCCTTCTTTCTCCTTATGTAATCACATACAGACTGGATGATGTTGAAATCAGGGCTCTGTGGGGGCCAAGCCATTATTTTCTGGACTCCTTTTTCTTGTGTACACTGAAGATAGTTCTTAATGACATTGGCTGCATGTTTGAGGGTCGTTGTTCTGCTGCGGAATAAATTAGGGGCCAATCACACACCACAATGATGGTATGGCATGATGGATAAGTATCTGCCTGTATTTCTCAGCTTTGAGAACATCATTGATCCTGACCAAATCTCCAACTCCAAATCTTCAGCTCCATTTGCAGAAATACAGCCCCAAACTTGCAAGGAACCTCCACCATGCTTCTGTTACCTGCAGACACTCATTATTGTACTGCTCCCAAGCCCTTTGCAAACAAACTGCCTTCTACTACAAGCAAATAGTTCAAATTTTGACTCATCGGCCCAGAACACCTGCTGCCATTTTTCTGCACCCCGGTTCCTATGTTTTCATGCATAAGATATGGAAACAAGGCCTAGGCGACTCAACTATGCATGAAAACTGGCGTGCAAAAAAATGACAGCAGATGCTGTGGTCCAATGAGTCAAAATATGAAATATTTGGCTGTAGCAAAAGGCAGGTAGTTTGCCAAAGGGCTGGAGTGCGGTACAATAATGAGTGTCTGCAGGCAATATTGAAGCATAGTGGAGATTCCATGCAAGTTTGGGGCTGCATTTCTGGAAGTGGAGTTGGAGATTTGCTCAAGATCAATGGAGTCCTCAATGCTGAGAGATACAGGCAGATAATTATCCATCATGCCATACCATCAGAGAGGCGTGTGATTGGCCCAAATGTATTCCTCAGCAGGAGAATGACCCCAAACATACAGCCAATGTCATTAAGAACTATCTCCAGTGTAAACAAGAACGAGAGTCTTGGTAGTAATGGTTTGGCCCCCATAGAGCCCTGATCTCAACATTATCATGTCTGTCTGTGACTACATGAAAAAACAGAAAGAGTTGCGGCAGCCTACAGTCATAGAAGATCTTTGGTTAGTTCTCCAAGATGTTTGGAACAACCTACCTGCCGGGTTCCTTCAGAAACTGTATGCAGGTGTACCTGGAAGAATTTATGCTGTTTTGAAGGCAGAGGGTGGTCACACCAAATATTGATTTGATTTGGATTCCTCTTCTGTTCAATTACTTTCCATTTTGTTCATTAATAAAAATAAATGATTAACACTTCTATTTCTGAAAGCATTCCTTATTGACAGCAATATATATATAAAATCTGTCTAAAGTTCCTCAAAGTATAGGTGGAAAAACTACTCACCCCCCTGCCTCTAGGTCAGGCTGTTCTCCACCTCCTATACACTCCTAGCACAACCCCTTGTCTGAGCCGCCCCCTCCTTCTAGCATTGCTCTGCATCTGCCTGAGCTACATGCAAACAGCCTATAGAAGTAGATGCATGTCACAATCTGGATCATCTGCACGGCCCTGTGTGCACACAATCTGCATTTGGGGCTGCGCAGCGATCACATTTTGACATGTGGCTGTGTCATTGCAGCTGCTGCATCTGCATCCGCTTCTGTAGTTTGTTTCTGCATCCACCCTGAGCTGCATGCAGGCAAAGGCAGCCTGCACACAGGACGGGGTCCAATGCCCATCTGAATGAGGCTTTAATTGCAATATTTGGCATGGATGCGCTTCATATTGTTGCGCTCAACTACCCCGTGCCTGGTGGGTGACAGAGACGTTGAGGGCTCATGCACATAGGCCCTCTGAGCCATATAGTGTAATACCAGGCATATCTTTGCCATAGGTCTTATGTATAGTTGGCTGCCAACAGCCTGTAGAAATCAATACCAGAATGATATCCGCAGCAGCTGTATTCATATTTACACATCCCAGCAGTAATTCCATACAGGGACAAATACCTACAGGGATGCAGAGCATATGTCCCCATACACATCAATCACAAAACTGCAGTACCACGGGGGATGGGCATTAATAAATGGGAACTGCTGCTGTGTGTTGCACCTTGGCATTGATTTCTACTAGCTGAATGCAAGACCTGTTATTTGCTAGCACAGGAACATGCCCAGTTTTTATACAGTACAGCTCTCAGTTCCCATGTGCATGAGCCATTAGAACACATCTTTGTATTAACGATAACCCCCACTGACTACGGGAATTATAGGCCCCTTCTAGCAACAATAGTTACCCCAGCAGCAAGAATATATACCCCAACAACAACAGTAGATGTATGAGCAACAATAGATAGCAGTAATAGTTACCCCAGCAGCAAGAATATATACCCCAACAACAACAGTAGATGTATGAGCAACAATAGATAGCAACAATAGTTACCCCAGAAGCAAGAATATATACCCCAACAACAACAGTAGATGTATGAGCAACAATAGATAGCAAGAATAGTTACCCCAGCAGCAAGAATATATACCCCAACAACAACAGTAGATGTATGAGCAACAATAGATAGCAAGAATAGTTACCCCAGCAGCAAGAATATATACCCCAACAACAACAGTAGATGTATGAGCAACAATAGATAGCAACAATAGTTACCCCAGCAGCAAGAATATATACCCCAACAACAACAGTAGATGTATGAGCAACAATAGATAGCAATAATAGTTAGCCCAGCAGCAAGAATTTATACCCCAACAACAACAGTAGATGTATGAGCAACAATAGATAGCAGTAATAGTTACCCCAGCAGCAAGAATATATACCCCAACAACAACAGTAGATGTATGAGCAACAATAGATAGCAATAATAGTTACCCCAGCAGCAAGAATATATACCCCAACAACAACAGTAGGTGTATGAGCAACAATAGATAGCAAGAATAGTTACCCCAGCAGCAACAATCATTAGCCAAGCATCAAGAAAAGATAGCCCAGCAGCAACAATAGATACCCCAGCAGCAATAATGTGCCTCTTAGCAGCAACAATAGATCCCCATACCGTTCCTCAGCAGCAACAATAGATCCACATTCTCTATGTAACATGAACAATTAGTTATGGGGAAACTGTGCACTCAGCCAGGAGGAGTGAGGACACTAGGAGTGGGCACAGCAGCAAACCTACAGGCAGCAGAACTCTCTCAGTCCCTGCAGCCTGTTCCTGGCTCTCCTGCCAAGGCATATCCCCTACCCTATACAGGGAGAGGGCAGCTTCACATAGATCTCTGCTGGAGACTGTCAGAACTGCTGCAGCCGCCGGCCAGCACTATAGAGGCAGCGTTGGCAAATGCATCCGTCTGCTTACTCTGTGGCCGGCACAGCTGCAGAGAGCTGAGAAAGTCCCACTCGTTCCCCGCGTACATCAGTGGGGGTGTCAGACCCTAGTTCAGCCAGAAGGAAAGCCCTGTGTATATATATATATATCTATCTCACACATGGACATGTTTTCTGTTCAGCATTAGGGACTCAAGCCTCCACATCACAAGGCCCCAATGATGAAGAGAACTGAATGACATGTCACTTGGGACACTGCAATAACATTCCAGCAAAATGTAAACAACCCCATCCACCAAAATGTGATCTAGTGAATGAATTCTACAAATTCTACATATTTAGGGGATTAAAAATGCATTGTATGACAAGTGTATTATAAGGAAAAATCTATTGTTGCTATTAGCAACCAGTCAGAATTCATTTCACAGCCTGGTGCAGCACTGACAGCTAGAGGCTGACTGGTTGCTAGGGGCAACAAGAGATTTCTGTCACAGCACACTTCTCCTACATCATCCCCAGACAGGGCTTTCAGTGATTGCTGCATAGGGATGATGGCAGGCTGTGCATAACACACAGCCCTGATACCCAAAGGGATGCTGGGACTTGTAGTCTGCACAGACTCCAGCCTCAGGCTCATGACTACATCCTATATCATGGCATATGGGAGGGGCCTGGAAACCACAGGGCAGGCCTACCACACCAAACCCCACCCACAGGGAGAATAACTAGTCCTCTAGAGGAGGGGTAGGCCTTGTAGGTGGGGCTAGCACTGTAATTGGGATTACTGGTGGGCCATTCAGATTCCTAGGGACACTGCTAGGGACAGGCCCATCAAAACAGAGAAACGGTAACCATAGCAACGGTTTAAAAAATTTATTTAATAACACTCACTTATTGTCTCTGGGCGTTCAGACGTCATCTCCGGTCTTCTCTGAAACGAAATCACTGTAAAATCGCTGTGGATGTGACTAGAAATCCCCAGTCAAATTTCTCTGCTTCCCTCCTCTCCAATCTCTCAAAGCAGAGTGAGCTGTTAGTGTCAGAAGTGACAGTTGGAGGTCACCTGACCCTGACCGACCAATCACTGGAGACTTTCTTCATTTTCTTGCACTCCGGCTAAACTGCATGATTTGTGGCTCACAATGACTTTATATTCCTAATAAATTATATATTTTCCGAAAGCAGAGACTCTGGAGAACACATTGATGCTAGTTTCAAATTTTTATCTTACAACATACTAGCACAGCGGTTTAATAAACCCCCTATTGTTAGTAAAAAAATGTATATAAGTTAGTTTTGATGTATACAAACACTAAAAAATTCTCATTGTTTGATGAAATATAAAAGATAAGGTTGAGCCAAGTACAAACCCAACATGTCAAGTCATAAAATTGAAATGGCAACAAGCTTTGATACCCCAAATTATCCATAGGTGATGCTTTAAAGGGCTCTTTGCAGGTCATCAGTTTTGTCTTTTTAGATCTGTCCTAATAAAGAAATGGTTTTATCGGATGGCAGTCATTCCTCCATCCTCAGATCTAAGCTGGACTAGCACTTGATAGTCCTGGCAGACAAGGGTGGACCAGCCTGGAGCAGTAGTTTTGGTGTTCTTCAGTTCACAGTTAACCATGAATGATGGCCCTAGAATTGATCTCTCATTCATATCTAATATGTGTGATACACTCACTGTTTTTCTTTGGCACACTCTACATACGTGTTTACATTTGTATGTGCATGCGCTTATGTAGACGGTGGGGGGCTTTAACCCCTTGGTGACCAAAGGCAAAACAAATGTTAATGCCTGAACACCATTTTGCAACTTTGGCAAGTGTTAGTACAACTGTACATATCGGTGTGACTACTTATTGTATCCAGGTCCATTATACCATGGTGTATTTCAGGACAAATGGGGCTTTCTTATAGGGGTAAATGGTAATGGATAGCTCCTGATTTTTATTTTTATTATCAAAGGGAAACTGATTCAAATTATTTAAAAAGAAAAGCAAAAACTTATTTTTAAAAATTTAGCTTTTGTATTTTTTGCTATTACCATGCTTTACCACCAAGAAACAACCCAAAATAATATCTCCTACTCCTGATGATCGCAGCGATACCACATATGTGTACATTATTTGTTTGTACCCGTAGTGCAGCCCATAGACAACAGTGTGTATTTTGCTTTTTTTATCCTACCTAAACAGTACTAATTAATAATTTTAAAAATGTTTTTATTTTTTAAATCCTACTTAAAATATACTGTCCTTGACCTTTTACCTTTACCTTAACCCTAATGCTGACCCTGGCATTGATTTAGATCGTACCATGGTATAGCTAATTTTTTCTTTGTTTTCATTTTTTCTAATATATTTTCTTTACACACATTTGTTTATTTACTTCTTCCTCTCGTGCAAGAAGAGAAAGATACAATATATCCTCCTCCCACCTAGAGTAGGAAACACATGATCCACAATAATATAAAAATCCTGGGCACATGCTACATACGTGTTTACTTTTAAATATGCGTGGGGGTGGCGGCTTAAAACAATTTTTTTAATTCATTTTTTTCACAGGAACAGGTGTCTCCACTACGCCATTTCATTTCACTTCTTGCTCTAGTGGAAATGCTAACATTCTGCATTTTGTCGCACATTCCGTCCCAGTGGCAGTGGTCTGCAGGAAGCATAGAGAGGGTGAAGGGTGAATCTCCCCAGATGGGGACACCAATAGAAAAAAAAAAAAAGACAAAAATCTAACCCTTCCCCCAGACTATTTCAGTTTCTTTTACAAAGAGCTTTATTGAATAGTAAGCAAAAAATAAACAGACATTCGGAGCATAAATTCAAGGACCAACAATTATGGATCATAATAAATGACGAGGAACTTGTTCAAGGCATGCATCAATAAAGGCATAAGCTGAAGAGTTAACATAGAAGCCTTGTAGGAATAGGTGGAGGAAGGGGTTATAAGGGAATGATTAACAAACCTTTGTGGGTCAATGATAATGTAAACTCCAGAGAGAGTTTTAGCTACATCAACATTATAGAAAACAGGAGAGGCCCAAGAAGAGGCTTCTCCAAAAAATTGTTCATGCTCATAACCTAGAGAGTGTATTGCGGATGTAGCGCAGAAAACAACAAGCACAATCTGTGAAATATATTTAAGGACAAATTGAACAGCAGGAAAGGAAAAGACATACAGTAGAGAGACACGGACATCACAAACAACAACGACAACAAAAAAAAAAAAAAGGAAAGGGGGGGAAGTTGGGGCTCTAAGGGGATCACGGCAAAATCCAACCTCATATCGACAGGAGGGATTGGTCGAATCTCGAGGGTTGAGCTACATCCAACCAGGAGCGCCATATCTGCAAAAATTTTGTATGGGTATCTAACAATATGGCCGTCAATTTTTCATTAACCATGATGAAATTCATCCGGTTTTTGACAGCCTCAAAACTAAGGACAGGAGTCTTCCAAGCCCTTGCAATTGTCAATTTAGTTGCCATAAATAAGTGTGATGCCAGCTGCCATTCAGAACGGAGAAGACCCTCCAATGGTTTAATTAGAAGCGCTTCATACGGATTACGCTTGATGTCTGTGTGAAGGATAGTGCGGAGAAGGGCGTACACCCTAATCCAGACTATTTCAGTTTCATTAAGTAACAATGGTTGCTAAAACCAATGAAATGCAAAAAAAAATAAAAATCCTTGCCCAGAGTAGTACAATATTACTATGGTAACATTGTATTGCTTTGGTCACCGTGTGTTGAAAATGGTAATAAAATAAAAAAGTAATAAAAAACTGAAAAAAATAATTAAATTATTATTTATTTTTACATACTGTCACCAGGTCAGTGTCCCTAATCACCGCCACACCACTTATATGATAATACTGGACTGGACTGGTGACAATATGTAAAAAAAAAATATATATATATATATATATATTTATTTACAACTTCAAAAAACTTGCCGTGCCTCTTACTAAATAACTTTGGCTGTCTATTTTCCAAAAATGGGTCATTTGGGGGGTATTGGTACTGTCCTGGCATTTTTGGGCCTCAAGAAATGAGATTGGCCATCAGTACATCAGAATTGATTGATTGGTAGATATATGTATATGCCATGGTTTGTGGACTCTATAACTTTCCTACAGACTAATAATATACAATAATTTGGGTTATTTTCACTAAAGAAATGTAGCAGAATACATTTTGACCTGAATTTGTGAAAAAAGGTTATTTATTTAAAACATTTTATAACAGAAACAAAGAAAAATGTTTATTTAGCAAAAAAAAAAAACTCAGTGGTGAATAAATACCACCATAAAAATCACCTTACAGCATCTGTCTCCATCCTGGGGATAATGGGATCCTGCCGACATTGGGGATCCCTGTGGACCTGCTCCGCTGCCTGGAGCGGGGAATCGGGTTCTGTTTGACCCCCATCCGTAGAGCTGGAGGTTCACGGCCTACGTGGCCTCCGAGAGGGGCCACACTATATGCCACGGCTCATATATCCCCTCCCCTCGATGTGCTAGTGTCCTTCGATACCATGGGCAGAGTTGCTTCCCTCTGATGTGGGTTCAGTTTCCACCTAGTTTATACTTATTTAGTAATATTCAAGAAAATATTTTTCCTAACAAATTCATTCAAGACCATATTGCAAAAATGAATACACCTCAATGAAAGTCTTAGACGCAAAGCTAAGTTTTAGACAATAAAATCCTAATTAACAAGAATTCAACTACAGGTGAGTCTAAATATTCATTAAACAGGTGTACAGCAGTTGATTATAAAAGGGCATTACTTAACAAAGAAAACCCCTCCCATTTCATGCTGTCAGCAATGGCACCACATGGAAGAGAAATGTCACAAGGCCTGAGAAATAAAATAATTTCTTTACACAAGAAAGGTGAAGGCTACAAGAAGATCAGCAACGCTTTACTTATCAGTCAGAATTCTGTAGCAAAAGTGATACAAAAATTTAAAAAATATGGAGCTGCAACCATCTCACAGAGACTTCCAGGCTGTCCACGGAAGTTGACACATCAACAAGAGCGTCTTCTGATGAGAGGGGTTAAAGAAAATCTCCATGCAAGTTCATTGCAGTTGTCTAAAATAGAAAGCAAAAACTGGGGCAATTGTTTCCTATGACGCAATATGGCGTATACTGCAGAGGAATGGCATGCATGGGTGTCATCCACGTAGGAAACCTCTCCCACGCACAAAAAATCCTGCCTAGAATTTGCCAGGGACCATACTCAAAAAGAAGACTGCTGGGACTCTGTACTCTGGAGTGATGAGACCAAGATAAATGTTTTTGGAACTGATGGCTTCAAAACTGTACGGTGTTGCAAAGGTGAGGAGTACAAAGAAAAATGCATGGTGCCTACAGTGAAACATAGCGGTGGCAACGTCCTTCTGTGCTGCCGCATGAGTGCTGCTGGTGTCGGGGAGCTGAATTTAATTCATGGTATCATGAATTCACTGATGTACTGCTCTGTATTGAAAGAGAAGTTGTGCACTTTTCCAACATGACAATGATCCAAAACACACATCTAAGGCCACTGTTGCATTTCTGAAGAACAAGGTGAAAGTGATTCAGTGGCCAAGTATGTCTCCTGATCTGAACCCAATCGAACACCTATGGGGAAATCTTAAAAGACAAGTTGAGCATCATTTTCCATCCAGCATCCAGGCTCTAAGAGGTTGTTCTTGAAGAATGGAAAAATTTAGATGTTGCAATGTTGCCAACTTGTTCATTCCAAGCTTAGAAGACTTGGTGCTGTCCTTACAAATCATGGAGGTCATACAAAATACTAGATGTAGTAGTTTTTGTTGTGGGATGTATTCATTTTTGCATCAACTAATTGGAGTAAAACTGAAGATTTTGCAATCTACGTTATACCTTACTTTCATGTAATGAGCAAAACAAATGTTACATAAAACTCAGTTTTGACAACATTTTGGAAATTGTTCTTCTGTTGAGATATTGAATAAAATCTTACTTTTCAAAAGGGGTGTACTCATTTATGCTGAGCACTGCATATATGGAATGCCTTTAAATTATCAGTAGCACATAATGGTGTGATTTTATATAAAGTTTTATTACAGCCCAGTAAACATCAAATAGGAAAGTCCAACAGTTACTTATGGTGTCATTGAGTAAAAATGACAATTTTCAATTACGGAAGGTGTTGTGTACTCTTTACTCAGTATGGCCTATAACTGAAAACAACCCTCAACAAAGAGCAGAGCCCATAACCCCAATTACCATGGCACTTCGTTGCCATTTTGGTTTGTAGGTCACGCTGCTGACAAACTGTACATGAATCCATGTTTCTAGGAAGTAGCAGAAGTCCATGGCGTTATCACACCGGTGTCCCTGTTTTGGCTCTCCTCACTTTAAGCTCCTTTTGGAGCTCATGATCAGATTCCCGTAATCTCCCAATGTCCAGCATGGGCTCTGTTAAAGGCTTTCCTTCTTTCTGCAACTGAGCCAGAGCAATAGCCCTCAGTAGTGGTGGGTATGGCACATAGCGGATGGGTTCTGGCTCCGGCAGAGGGATAAATTGCTTGAAGTTCTCTTCTTCATGCCGTGGTATAAGACGCCAGTCATGGTACATGACTTTGCTGATCTCCTGCTCTTCAGGCACGGTTTTACCTGAGTGAAGGAAGAAGATGACCATCAATATAAGATCACCAAGTCACTCTACCTCAGATAGGCTCTGCTTATGATCCTGGATGAGAAATATGCTATATGGCCAAAGCTACAAGGACCCCACTCCAAATAATTGAGTGAATGTGTTTTAGTGAAGGGTACTGTTCATTCTACAATTCTCTAGCAGACAAAGACATTTAGATTTGGATGTCAAGCCTACTACACACGGGCCAAATGTCGAGCGGTATTTTGACATCTTCCAATTTTTATTGGATATTTGGCCCAATGTGGTAGCCGGTCTGTCAGAAGCCAGACGTTCGGTCGGCTTCTGTCAAAGAGGCATGATTGAAGAAGGTCTGCTGATCAGCTCCTGATCAGTGCTCTCAGCCAATGGCTGACAGTGTTGACCGAAGTGTTCTGTCCGGGATGGGGGGCGTCCCTGTCAGAACCCAGGGGAGCTCGCTGTACCAATATCATATCATTAGTATACTATGACATACAAAGCCATCCACAACACTGCCCCAATTTACATATCTGATCTTATCTCTACATATCACCCAAACCGTACTCTCCACTCCTCGCAAGACCTCCTACTCTCTAGCTCCCTTATCTCCTCCTCCCATGCTCGTCTCCAAGACTTCTCCAGGGCATCACCCATTCTCTGGAACTCCCTACCCAAATCTATCAGACTATCACCTACTCTACTTACTTTTAGTCGATCATTAAAAATCTCTCTCTTCAGGGAAGCCTATCCCGCCCTCTGCTAACACTGGAATCCTCTATGCTTCTAACCACTCCATCCCCCCCAGTTTTACCTATTGTACCACCACTCACCCCTCCCTCCTAGATTGTAAACTCCTAGGAGCAGGGCCCTCAATTCCCTCTTGTATTGAACTGTATTGTTACTGTATTGTCTCCCACTATAATGTAAAGCGCTGAGCAAACCATTGGCGCTATAAAAATCCTGTATAATAATAATAATAATTAGTGCAGCGGCTCCTCCTGAGCTGTCCGTTTTTTTTTTCTCATTCAGTGTGTACCAGGCTTTAGTGCAAATAAAAAATGTATCATGGACAATACTCGATTGTTCCTAAGATATTCAGACAATTACAATCTGGTGACAATTGTTCAATACGAATACCCTTAATTAACCTGAGATGTCCAACAAACTCATATGGGTTTGATGGTCAATAAATGTCCGCAAATCATTAACCATATAGTGTACTTCACTCTCTTTATTACACAGCTTAGTTCATCAATTACTTTTCTAAACTGTTTACCAAACTATTCACTGCAAACTCTACAAAGAATTAAAAGGAAACAATAGGGGTTATTTACTTAAACTGGAGGGTGCAAAATCTGGTGCAGCTCTGCATAGAAACCAATCAGCTTCCAGGTTTTATTGTCAAAGCTTAATTGAACAAGCGGAAGTTAGAAGCTGATTGGCTACCATGCACAGCTGCACCAGATCCTGAATGCTCCAGTTTTAGTAAATCTACCCCTATGTATATGTTTAAGAATTTATACTGGAATTTGGAAAATTAATATAATGAGTTAGTTTGGCCAATTATTTTTTTTTTTCTAATTTCATAACCCCTCATTTGCTGTGGCTTCAGTTTGTGTTGCTTGCCTATGAGTAAAAGGTCGGATGTTGCAATCAAATTTTATGGCATACTCCCTTTCAGATGCTATCATTTGAAGGCTGCACTGGGTTCTAAGCAGTCCTGCCAGAAAGACTTGCTTTTTTTTTTTCTTCAATAAAGTCATCTGCAGACAACAGGATCTATGAAAACAGAATTATATAACAAAATGCATCCCCAAGATTCCTCTACATTGATATGTTCCCTCAAGACTAGCTGGACGGGATCATCAGAGAGCATGTACGCACGGTTTTAAGCAAACTCCCACACCCCTTCCTTTATAGAAAACACTATTTTAGATGTCATCCAGACATTTTTACCACCAACCTTAATTATTAAACTAATTGTAAAGGATTGCTTTTTATTTTTTTTTTAACCACTTCCTGTCCAGCTGTTGTATATAAACGGCCAGACGGTGGCAGTACAGGGTCGGGTAAACATTTATAAACAGCCTCCCCGCCCCCTGCTTGTGCGCGCTCCCTGGGAGCACTGTGATCTAGTGCCCGCTGTGTCCTCCGGACACAGTGGAACACCGATCCTCGTATGGGACCTCTGTGCAAGGTACCGATCATGTAATCACTGATTGGCCAATCAGTGATCACATGCAGAGTATTAAGCAAGATGTTACTTCTGACATCATTGCTTACTACGTGTGAAATCTGTGAATGATCACAGAGGTCACATGGTACAAAGCTATTCACAACAGCCTTGTACCATGTGACAAGCTGTGACCAATCACAGCTCACACAGTAGTTCTCAATGGCTACAAGAATGCAGCCAGAGAGAAGGAGCAATGATTGCTTTTATAGCCTTTATGGGTGTAAAAGCAATCAGTGTAAAAAAAAAAAAAATCTTCATCACCCCCCACAAGTAGTAGTGTCACCATGGTGACACTGTACTGCTAGGGCGACAGTATGTTAAAAAAAAAATAATAATAATATAAAAATAAAATAAAAATGTACAAACAAATGTTTAAAAATTATAATTTTGGTTATAAACTAATTTGGGTTATTTTTTTTTTTTTACTAAAAAGATAAACGGAATAAATTTTGGCCAAGATTTACGATGAAATATTATTTGCAAACTTTTGTAAGAAAAACACTTTTTTTCAAAATTTTGGGACTTTTTCATTTACATAGCAAAAAAAAATCCCAGTGGTGAATAAATACCACCAAAATAAAGCTTTATCTGTTTAAAAAAAAATGCTAAAAAATTCATATGGGTACAGTAATGCATGACCGCGCAATTGTCATTCAAAGTGTGATAGCACTGAAAGCTGAAAATTGGCCTGGACAGGAAGGGGGTAAAAGTGTCCGGACTTGAAGTGGTTAAATAACAAACATGTTATACTTAACTGCTGTGTGCAATGGTTTTGCACAGAGCAGCCCCAATTCTCCTCTCCGTGAGTTCCCCTGCTGGCACTCCTGGCTCTTTGCCCCCACCGAGTGCCCTCATAGCAAGCATGCTTGCTTCCGAGCTGGCTCTGTGTGTCCATAGACGCACAGAGCGCGGCTCCTCCCTGGCTCTGATTGACAGCAGTGGGAACCAATGAGGAGGGAGAGAGCCAAGAGAACGGCTGCTCCTGTGCACACTGCTGGATTGAGATTGGGCTCAGGTGAGTACAAGGGGAAGCTACATGCAGAAGGTTTTTTTTACCTTAATACACATTAACTTTCCCTTAATATTTTCTTTGAACTAAAATATTAACATGGATTTCTATTAAACTTTTTACAGTATGTTTTTGGTCTGTTGCTTTTTTTTTTATTTTGTAATGACATTTAATGTACCAGGACCTACCGTGATATGTTAAATAACCCCAGGCTTGCCCATGGTCCATGTTCTGGAAGACACAAACACAAGTTATAATATGTAAATTAAGATTAAAGAATGAGCACACTGTTAACAAAACCTAGCTAGTTTCATATATTATTTAGGAAAATCAAGCAAGTTGGCAAACATAACCTTTCAAATTTATCCATCCTCCTTCGGTCACCTTAGGTCTTCGGAGTTCTTCAGTGGTATTCTAGAATCCTGCAGCTATCTTCACTGGAGTACATCAAAGAAAACACCCCTTAAACCTCTTTATGTGTGCGTGCTCTTAGCTGACAGTCTTTCAATAACAACTCTAAATTATAATCTGTCCTATCATAAGTATACACTGGAGGTTTAACTAAAGTTCTGCAAGATGTAGCTGGTACATCTATCATGAAATCAACAGCTCTCAGTTTGTGCTATCTAAACATACACTATATTGCCAAAAGTATTGGGACACCTGCCTTTACACACACATGAACTTTAATAGCATCCCAGTCTTAGTCCGTAGGGTTCAATATTGAGTTGGCCCCGCCCTTTGCAGCTATAACAGCTTCAACTCTTCTGGGAAGGCCGTCCACAAGGTTTAGGAGGGTGTCTATGGGAAGGTTTGATCATTCTTCCAGAAGCACATTTGTCAGGTCAGGCACGAATGTTGGATGAGAAGGCCTGGCTCACAGTCTCCGCTCTAATTCATCCCAAAGGTGTTCTATGGGGTTGAGGTCAGGACTCTGTGCAGGCCAGTCAAGTTCCTCCACCCCAAACTCAATCATCCATGTCTTTATGGACCTTCTTTTGTGCACTGGTGCACAATCATGTTGGAACAAGAAGGGAACATACCCAAACTGTTCCCACAAAGTTGGGAGCATGAAATTGTCCAAAATATCTTTGTATGCTGATGCCTTAAGAGTTCCCTTCAGTGGAACTAAGGAGCCAAGCCCAACCCCTGAAAAACAACCCCACACCGTAATCCCCCTCCACCAAACTTTACACTTGGCACAATGCAGTCAGGCAAGTACCGTTTTACTGGCAACCGCCAAACCCAGACACGTCCACTGGATTACCAGACAGAGAAACATCTCCACTGCTCTAGAGTCCAGTGGTGGCATGCTTTACACTACTGCATTCAATGCTTTGGATTGTACTTGGTGATGTAATGCTCGGATGCAGCTGCTTGGCCATGGAAACCCATTCCATGAAGCTCTCTACACACTGTTGTTGTGCTAATCTAAAGGTCACACAAAGTATGGAGGCCTTTAGCTACTTACTCTGCAGACAGTTGGCGACATCTGTACACTGTGCGATTCAGCATTCGCTGACCCCACTCTGTCATTTTACGTGGCCTACCACTTTGTGGCTGAGTTGCTGTTCTTCCCAGTTTGTTATAATACCACTAACAGTTGACCATGGAATATTTAGTAGTAAGGAAATGTCACGGATGGACTTACTGCACAGGTGGCAACCTATCACAGGACCACACTTCAATACACTGAGCTCCTGAGAGCGACCCATTCTTTCACAAATGTTTGTAGAAGGAGTCTGCATGCCTAGGTGATGATTTTATACACCTGTGGCCATGAAAATGATTGGAACCCCTGAATCCAATGATTTAGAGGGGTGTCCCAATACTTTTGGCAATATAGTGTATATACTGGAGCAGGGTGGATAAAAATCAATGATTTTTTTAAAAAAAATCTGATTTGTTTTTATTTAAATCTGATTTTTTTTATTTAAAATCGGATTTTTTTTGAATAAAATGCTTTTTGAGGAAAATATATTACCATCCAAAGGTTATTCCATCATGAAATAAAGATTCGTTTTTTAATTATGTAGAATAAGGCTGTATATGTTTAATTTTTTTTGGTAAATAAATTCCATTACTACATTCACAATGTCATGCTCTTCCAGAGGTTTTTGTAAGATTATTGGGCAGTTTCTCTGCCTACAAGATATTATCACAGATGCTTGGTTTACTTTTGCAGTTCTCAAAACTGAATTTGACTCAGCGGAGATCACATGCCTCTTCTTCACAGCAAAAATGTTATAACATGAACAGTGTTAAGAAAAAGACCTTCATCCTAACTTCTACAAACCTATGAATACAGAATCAACCCCTTCACTGCTAAGTTTCAAGAAGTTCAGTGAATAGAATAGAAACAATATTTTTCTGATTGTTTGGAGTGGAATAGATCTGCACAAGAAGAAAGTGAAACTAAGTGTGAGGAAGAAGGGGCTGACAGTCTAAGTTTCTTAAAATATATATATTTTGTTTAGCCAAATTAGTTACCAAACATGGATGTTTGTTTAAGGAAATCACATATGCTGGAATGTTATTGTTTCAGTTGAATAAATCTATTTAAATTGTTATTATTAAGGTAATGATTATTTTTCTCCTTCCTAAGTACAACAGAAAAGTTGTCCAAATATGAATGATTAACCTATTAAACTGGGGATAAAAAAACTAATATGAAAAGTTGTTATTCTAAAAATCTTCATCTACTTGCATATTAAAGATATACCAGCAAGAATCAGTCTTTATGTAGAAAACTAGGATTTAAATCAAGCCTTACTGACTAGTGATTTAAATTGTGATTTAACTCAGTTTGATTTAAATCAAATCCACCCTGTACTGGAGTATTTGTTACATCTGAACCTATGTCACCATACAATAAATAATTTACTATAAGAATAGTGATATGTAGAACTGTAGGGAAAATTATGGCAATAGATCTAGGAAGGTTCTATGTATTATTAAAAGAGCAACCTCAATGACCCTTTACCATCCCTGTGTTCTATTTTTGTTCCCCTCCTATCTTGTTAGCAGGGTTACCTTCAAAATACATACTTACACATCCAGCTGATATAGTGTTGTCCTGGGTCAAACCACCGATCCACTGCAGCATTCCAGGTCTTGCTCCACCATCTCATTTACTTACAACATCAGGGGGGAACTATCTATTTTGGGTTCTTGTAGCTGGCCTCATGATGGCATGCATGTTTCACTTCATCAGGGGGCTGGCTGCAAGAACCAGAGCCTCAGCAAGCCCCCTGATGACGTGGCATTGTAAAGTACCCCAAGGCCTCCCTCCCTTGATGCACCAGGAGGGAAAAAAAAAATGAAATTTTTGAGGTTCCCATGGCATCACCACAGCCCCATATTACACATGACCCCACCTTGGCTTCTAGCCCACAAAAATGAACACAACATGCAGAAGACGTAAGAGGCAGGCAAGCAAGCGAGCTGTCTTGTCTACCATGTCCATGTGTGCAGTATCCTTAAGGGCTGATTCACACTAGAATGCTGCGCGGGTTTCGTGCACTGCATTCTGAATGCGCTGCCCTTGCGACCTGCAGTGGGTGTCAGTGCAATATTACTGACACAGTAAACACAGTGCATTGGCCCACACCACATTGCATGGTACAAAAGTACAATGCAATCCAGTTGTAGTGCGTTTACAAAAGTAGTGCATGCACTAATTTAGGTGCAGTGCAGTACAATTTCAGCCCATTTAAAATGAATAGGCTGAAATCGTACTGCACATAACTGCATATGAATCGTACAGGAACGTGCAGCGCATACCGGTGTGATTCCTAGTGTGAATCAGTCCTTAGAGTCTGATGAGCTTAAATACCATGGTGTGTATTCTGGCTAAGATTGTCAGCGCCACTTTCTACCCTCTCAATTTTGCAGGACGGCGGTCATGATCTTCTGAACTCTCCCTCACCTCAGCTCTGTAATCCACTTTGACCTTAGTAATATTCCAGTAGCAAGGCTCATCGAATTGCTCCAGCCAGGACTTCTTGGTCACCTCTATGTTCTTACATGCAGGGTTTACAAACAAATGGGGCACATTGAGAACTGGCTATATATATATATATATATATATATATATATATATATATAGTCTTTTGGCGCAAGCTACCATTTCAGATTGGTGTTTGGCAGCTTTTTTGGAGGACCAGAAGAGGGTATCTGGCAGGTTAGGCCTTCTGTTCTTACATGTAGAGTTTACAAGCAAATTTGACTCATTGAGAGTTGGCACTATATAAATTGTCTTTTGGTGCTTGCTAACATTACAGATCAACTTTTTGCATCATTGCAAATCACACATATATGTCTACATTGCGTTGTTGATTGATCTCTTATTGCGCAGGTCTTCTCCAAGATGCAGGGTCAGAAGGTATGCTGGAAGCTCTGAGTTCAGCTGGGTATACTTACTCCTTAGAGCCACACTCTGTGCCATGGAGCATTACCTGGAGAAGAGAGATGCCTGCTGACTGGACATGTGTAGTAAGTTGTGATTGGAACAGACAACACGTTTTTGTATTAGAGCCGCTTATATTTAAAGTGGAAGGATCAGTCAACTCCAAACTGATATTTTAGTTCTTTGTAGGTGCTGCTGAGATAAAATGCCTGTTAGTTCTTTATATCTCCTGGGGATTCTCTTATTGAGATCTTTGTTGAGCATCACAGGTTTTCACAGCTGATGTGGCCATTATGAGATTTCCCATTCTCTCTATTGGGTTTTCATATTTATTCTAGACTGCGGAAAACATAGCCAGAGCAAAGGTGGCCAGGAACAGTCATGGATTATAGCAGGAAGATCTCCCTGTAAGAGCAATCAAGATCTAAGTAAGAAACCTGGGGCAGTCTCAGTCTGCCAGATGTCACCTGCAATAAAATATCCATCTGAGAGGGTTAGTCCTATTTGAGGAAATCTGTACTATTATTATTATGCAGGATTTATATAGCGCCAGCAGTTTGCACAAAGGATGACAGTACAGTTACAATACAAATTAATACAGGAGGGATCAGAGGGCCCTGCTCAGTAGAGCTTACAATCTAAGAGGGAGGGTCAATTGATACAAAAAGTAATAACTGCGGGGGATGGGCTGATAGAGAAAAATACATGTACCGTTGCTAGGAGGGGGCAGGATAAGCCTCTCTTAAGAGATGAGGTTTTTAGGGATTGTCTAAAAGTGGACAGGGTAGGAGATAGTCGGACACATTGGGGAAGGGAGTTTCAGAGGATGGGAGTACCTTTGGAAAAGTACTGAAGGCAAGAATAAGAGGAGGTAACAAAGGAGCTGGAGAGCAGGAGGTCTTGGGAGGAAGGAAAAGAACTGGAAGACTGGAATTTTGAGACTAGGTTAGTGATGTAGCTGGGGGCTGAGTTGTGGATGGCTTTAGAAGTTGTTGTAAGTACCTTGAATTTAATTAGTTGAGTAAGCGGAAGCCAGTGGAGGTATTGTCAGAGAGGGGTGGAGGACACTGAATGGAAGCCAGTAGAGGAATTGTCAGAGAGGGGTGGAGGACACTGAATGGAAGCTAGTGGAGGGATTGGCAGAGAGGGGTGGAGGACACTGAATGGAAGCCAGTGGAGGGATTGGCAGAGAGGGGTGGAGGACACTGAATGGGGGCCAGTGGAGGGATTGGCAGAGAGCGGTGGAGGACACTGAATGGAAGCCAGTGGAGGGATTGGCAGAGAGGGGTGGAGGACACTGAATGGAAGCCAGTGGAGGGATTGGCAGAGAGGGGTGGAGAACACTGAATGGAAGCCAGTGGAGGGATTGGCAGAGAGGGATGGAGAACACTGAATGAGGCCAGTGGAGGGATTGGCAGAGAGGGGTGGAGGACACTGAATGGAAGCCAGTGGAGGGATTGGCAGAGAGGGGTGGAGGACACTGAATGGAAGCCAGTGGAGGGATTGGCAGAGAGGGGTGGAGGACACTGAATGGAGGCCAGTAGAGGGATTGGCAGAGAGGGGTGGAGGACACTGAATGGAGGCCAGTGGAGGGATTGGCAGAGAGGGGTGGCAGACACTGAACAATTGGTAAGAGCAAATAGGAGCTGTCAGTACTAAAGTCTCTTTTGGAAATTCTAGTTGCTGGACTATTATGCTAACCCAAAGGCTTTCAGTACTTTGAGTCAATAACTCAGATTAGA
Organism: Staurois parvus; assembly: GCF_062004578.1. Lineage (NCBI taxonomy): Eukaryota > Metazoa > Chordata > Amphibia > Anura > Ranidae > Staurois > Staurois parvus. Next base: position 21,415,581 of record NW_028317814.1, read on the forward strand.
TGAGCCGTTCTGATTTCAGGGTTCATTAGCTAAATTCTTGCCCTAGGTTGGAAGCTCTGAATTTATTGATGCCAAAAATAGCCAAACAACAAACATTTTCAGGGGAAGGTCAGTAATGAAGGCATCCAGGCTGTGTCAGTACTGGTTTCCTTTATGTTATTATGTTAAAAAGAGAACAATACATTCTAATAATTCATATTTTATGAGAAAAGGTCTCCATTGTATTCTTTTTATGGCACCACCTTTGTGCACAAACAGCAAGCCACTGCACACAATGTAATTCTCACACACTGTTTTCTGTAATTCCTTTTACCTATATGCAGAATACATTTTTTAAAGCTGAATGCCAAAAGCTAACCATGTGTATAATGTCATCATGTAATCTGGTAAGTATTCAGTAAACTATAATCAATATATCATAAAACTAGCATATAGTGTTAAAGTGGAATTTCACACAAAAGAGGAAGTTCTTCTTTTTTGCCGCCAACTCACCCCCCAACATGTTTGGTCATACGTTGTTACGTTACGGTCATACGGGGGGGGGGGTCGAGCGGGTATCTAGTTTTGACAGGTATCTGCTCCCACTTCCACTTGGATCGCTTAGGCAATCCGAGTGAAACTTCGCCCAGGCGATCCAAGAGAAACTTCACCCCCACCCCCCTCTTAACCCGCAACATTTTGGGACACATCACAAGTCCCAGAAAGCTGCAAGACCATTCACAAAGTGCAGCTCAACTTGTGCATGCGCAGTAGGTAGCTGGCTGTGAAGCTGTTAGGGCTCACTGCGCACTTCAATTAATAAACATGCTTGCACCAGGCTGCCAAAGACCAGTGAGTAACCAGCCCAGGTGAGGGCGGCACTTGATCCATGGATATCTAAATATCCTTATAATGAAAGTCAGTAGCTACAGTATTTGTAGCTGCTGACTTTTAATTTTTTGGGGGGACTTTGAAAATCCTCTGACTTGATATCAGCCTGCACAGGGGGCACTAAGACTGAGAGAGGTATTCTGAGCTTATCATGGCTAACACTGGGAGCAGCCTCCAAGGGTGGGAATCAGAGGGATGAGATCATCAGTATTGGGCAGGGTGGATAAAAATCAATGCTTTTTAAAAAAAATCTGATTTTTTTATTTAAATCGGATTTTTTTTAATAAAATGCTTTTTGAGGAAAATATATTACCATCCAAAGGTTATTCCATCATGAAATAAAGATTAGTTTTTTAATTATATAGAATAAGGCTGTATATGTTTAATTTTTTCGGTAAATAAATTCCATGAATCCATTCACAATGTCATGCTCTTCCCGAGGTTTTTGTAAGATTATTGGGCAGTTTCTCTGCCTACAAGATATTATTAGAGATGAGCGAAGTATTCAAAAATTCGATTCGACTGATTCGGCGAATTCGTAGAAAAATTTCGATTCGAGTCGAATATATTCGCTGTGAATTTAACTTAAAAAAGGGTGTTTCTAGGCTTCAGAGAGACTTAATATTAGTGCTGAACACTGTACCTTTAATTTAAATGCCCTTGGAGTCTGCTGGGGAAGAGAAATAATACTGTCAGGCAGTATGACATGCAGATGAGTGCCGTCGATCTTAGAATCACCGCACACTTCACTCATTTGGCCAGTCACGGGGCCAAAACCAGAGTGTGGAGCCACAGTGTGGCGGTGGAGGCAGCAGCAATGGGAGGCCATACAGCACCCTATGACAAAAATGGAAACCACCAGCAGTGTGAGGAGACCTGAAAGTGGCACATGGCAGAGTGTGGCGATAGAGACAGCAGCAATGGGAGGCCGTACAGGGACCCATGACACACTCTGGACCTGGCAGCAGCATGAGGAGGCGGTACAGGGGCCCATGGCAGATTACGGGCCTGGCAGCAGCATGAGGAGTCGGTACGGGGGCCCATGGCAGATTACAGGCCTGGCAGCAGCAATGGGAGGCCGTACAGGGACCCATGACACAATCTGGACGTGGCAGCAGCATGGGGAGGCGGTACAGGGGCCCATGACAGATTACGGGCCTGGCAGCAGCATTTGGAGTCGGTACGGGGGCCCATGACACACTCTGGACCTGGCAGCAGCATGAGGAGGCGGTACAAGGGCGCATGACAGATTACGAGCCTGGCAGCAGCAACTTGGACAGGAGGACGTTCAGTTTCTGCACCGTCTGGTGCGTGCTCGCAAACTGTTGTCTCTTGGAAACGGATTCCAAGAAAGACTGCTGACGGAATCCGTGAAGAGGAGTAGCAGGAGAAGGAGCATCTGAACGAGCGGAATATGCCAACAAGCGACAACAGGGGCCCATGGCAGATTAGGGGCCTGGCAGCAGCTATGGGAGGCCCGTAATCTGCCAGCACCCTATGACAAAAAATGGAACCCACCAGCAGTGTGAGGAGACCTGAAAGTGGCACATGGCAGAGTGTGGCGATGGAGACAGCAGCAATGGGAGGCCGTACAGGGACCCATGACACACTCTGGACCTGGCAGCAGCATGAGGAGGCGGTATATAGGGGCCTATGGCAGATTAGGGGCCTGGCAGCAGCTATGGGAGGCCCGTAATCTGCCAGCACCCTATGTCAAAAAATTCTACACACCAGCAGTGTGTGAGACCTGAAAGTGGCACATGGCAGAGTGTGGCGATGGAGACAGCAGCAATGGGAGGCCGTACAGGGACCCATGAGAGACTCTGGACTTGGCAGCAGCATGAGGAGGCGGTATAGGGGCCCATGGCAGATTAGGGGCCTGGCAGCAGCTATGGGAGGCCCGTAATCTGCCAGCACCCTATGACAAAAAATGGAACACACCAGCAGTGTGAGGAGACCTGAAAGTGGCACATGTTTGGGGCATGATTCATGGCGGATTTAGTCAGTTGTGTCAGGAACTGGTGGTTTGAAATCCAGACTAATCCACACCTGATTCATTTTCACAAACGTCAGTCTCTCCACACTTTGGGTGGACAGTCGTGTCCTCCGCGGAGTTGCAATACCTCCTGCCGCACTAAACACGCGCTCCGATGCCACGCTACTGGCCGGGCATGACAGCCTTTCAAGGGCAAATTCAGCTAGTTGGGGCCAAAGGTCAAGTTTCGTTGCCCAGTAGTCAAGGGGATTGTCTACCTCGGTTGGCAGGGTGCTGTCCAAGTAGGCCTAAGCCTGTTGTTTGAGGTCCTGCTCCAGGTCCACCTGATGCTGCTGCTGCTGCTGCTGCTGTGGCTGGTTAGTAGTTTCCTCACTGCGCTGGTGAAGAAAGCTACTCATCATCGACTGCAGACTGAGGCAGCCGCTGCTGGTGGAGCTGCCACTGCTCCTACCACCCCACCCCTCCCCTGCTGCCATGGCAGCGGAACGCGAGCGCACAGGGCCCACAGTGTCTGAGGATGGACGTTGGCGCAGACAGGCAGAGACCAGCTGACTACATAGGTGGTTTTTATAGTACGTTATTTTGGCCTCCCTCTCAGCAGGTGTGAAAAAGGCCACCATTTTTGAACGGTAGCGAGGGTCCAACAAGGTGGACAGCCAAAAGTCATCCCTCTGTCTGATGGTTATTATTCGGCTGTCGCTACGCAAGCAAGCGAGCATGCTATGGGCCATTTGTGCCAAGGAATGCGAGGGACTCCCTGCCTCCATCTCCACAGCATACTGCCACGGTGCGTCTGGGTCCTCTGTCTCCTCCTCCTCCTCCTCCTCTACCAGATGCTCCTGCTCCTCCACTCCTGTCCGCTGAGTGGAAAAACCACCCATTTCACTCAATAATTCCTGAGCACCAATGTCCTCCTCTACCTCCTCCTCTTCTTCCTGTCCTGCCCCCACAGGGGTCATGTGGCGTTGAGATCTGTGCGCCACGTCTACCGCACCCTGACCAGCCATTGTTAACAGCATTTGTTCCAGGACGTGCAACAGAGGAATGACGTCGTTCATCCCATAGTCCTGCCGACTCACGAATAGCGTGGCCTCCTCAAAGGGCCTGAGCAAGCGCAGGTGTCACGCATGAGCTGCCAATGGCTGACATCTAAGTTACACAGGGAATACCTTTATCCGCTTTTAACATCAGGAAATCTGTGATGGCCTTTTGCTGTTCGTAAAGGCGGTCTAACATATGTAGGGTTGAATTCCACCTTGTTGCAACGTCACAGCATGAGGAGTCGGTATAGGGGCCCATGGCAGATTAGGGGCCTGGCAGCAGCTATGGGAGGCCCGTAATCTGCCAGCACCCTATGTCAAAAAATTCTACACACCAGCAGTGTGTGAGGAGACCTGAAAGTGGCACATGGCAGAGTGTGGCGATGGAGACAGCAGCAATGGGAGGCCGTACAGGGACCCATGACAGACTCTGGACCTGGCAGCAGCATGAGGAGGCGGTATATAGGGGCCTATGGCAGATTAGGGGCCTGGCAGCAGCTATGGGAGGCCCTTAATCTGCCAGCACCCTATGTCAAAAAATTCTACACACCAGCAGTGTGAGGAGACCTGAAAGTGGCACATGGCAGAGTGTGGCGATGGAGACAGCAGCAATGGGAGGCCGTACAGGGACCCATGAGAGACTCTGGACCTGGCAGCAGCATGAGGAGGCGGTATATAGGGGCCTATGGCAGATTAGGGGCCTGGCAGCAGCTATGGGAGGCCCGTAATCTGCCAGCACCCTATGTCAAAAAATTCTACACACCAGCAGTGTGAGGAGACCTGAAAGTGGCACATGGCAGAGTGTGGCGATGGAGACAGCAGCAATGGGAGGCCGTACAGGGACCCATGACAGACTCTGGACCTGGCAGCAGCATGAGGAGGCGGTATATAGGGGCCCATGGCAGATTAGGGGCCTGGCAGCAGCAATGGGAGGCCCGTAATCTGCCAGCACCCTATGTCAAAAAATTCTACACACCAGCAGTGTGAGGAGACCTGAAAGTGGCACATGGCAGAGTGTGGCGATGGAGACAGCAGCAATGGGAGGCCGTACAGGGACCCATGACAGACTCTGGACCTGGCAGCAGCATGAGGAGGCGGTATATAGGGGCCTATGGCAGATTAGGGGCCTGGCAGCAGCTATGGGAGGCCCATAATCTGCCAGCACCCTATGTCAAAAAATTCAACACACCAGCAGTGTGAGGAGACCTGAAAGTGGCACATGGCATGAGAGACTCTGGACCTGGCAGCAGCATGAGGAAGCGGTATATAGGGGCCTATGGCAGATTAGGGGCCTGGCAGCAGCTATAGGAGGCCCATAATCTGCCAGCACCCTATGTCAAAAAATTCAACACACCAGCAGTGTGAGGAGACCTGAAAGTGGCACATGGCAGAGTGTGGCGATGGAGACAGCAGCAATGGGAGGCCGTACAGGGACCCATGACAGACTCTGGACCTGGCAGCAGCATGAGGAGGCGGTATATAGGGGCCTATGGCAGATTAGGGGCCTGGCAGCAGCTATGGGAGGCCCTTAATCTGCCAGCACCCTATGTCAAAAAATTCTACACACCAGCAGTGTGTGAGGAGACCTGAAAGTGGCACATGGCAGAGTGTGGCGATGGAGACAGCAGCAATGGGAGGCCATACAGGGACCCATGACAGACTCTGGACCTGGCAGCAGCATGAGGAGGCGGTATATAGGGGCCTATGGCAGATTAGGGGCCTGGCAGCAGCTATGGGAGGTCCATAATCTGCCAGCACCCTATGTCAAAAAATTCAACACACCAGCAGTGTGAGGAGACCTGAAAGTGGCACATGGCATGAGAGACTCTGGACCTGGCAGCAGCATGAGGAAGCGGTATATAGGGGCCTATGGCAGATTAGGGGCCTGGCAGCAGCTATGGGAGGCCCGTAATCTGCCAGAACCCTATGTCAAAAAATTCTACACACCAGCAGTGTGTGAGGAGACCTGAAAGTGGCACATGGCAGAGTGTGGCGATGGAGACAGCAGCAATGGGAGGCCGTACAGGGACCCATGACAGACTCTGGACCTGGCAGCAGCATGAGGAGGCGGTATATAGGGGCCCATGGCAGATTAGGGGCCTGGCAGCAGCAATGGGAGGCCCGTAATCTGCCAGCACCCTATGTCAAAAAATTCTACACACCAGCAGTGTGTGAGGAGACCTGAAAGTGGCACATGGCAGAGTGTGGCGATGGAGACAGCAGCAATGGGAGGCCGTACAGGGACCCATGACAGACTCTGGACCTGGCAGCAGCATGAGGAGGCGGTATATAGGGGCCTATGGCAGATTAGGGGCCTGGCAGCAGCTATGGGAGGCCCGTAATCTGCCAGCACCCTATGTCAAAAAACTGAACACACCAGCAGTGTGTGAGGAGACCTGAAAGTGGCACATGGCAGAGTGTGGTGATGGAGACAGCAGCAATGGGAGGCCGTACAGGGACCCATGACAGACTCTGGACCTGGCAGCAGCATGAGGAGGCGGTATATAGGGGCCTATGGCAGATTAGGGGCCTGGCAGCAGCTATGGGAGGCCCTTAATCTGCCAGCACCCTATGTCAAAAAATTCTACACACCAGCAGTGTGTGAGGAGACCTGAAAGTGGCACATGGCAGAGTGTGGCGATGGAGACAGCAGCAATGGGAGGCCGTACAGGGACCCATGACAGACTCTGGACCTGGCAGCAGCATGAGGAGGCGGTATATAGGGGCCCATGGCAGATTAGGGGCCTGGCAGCAGCAATGGGAGGCCCGTAATCTGCCAGCACCCTATGTCAAAAAATTCTACACACCAGCAGTGTGAGGAGACCTGAAAGTGGCACATGGCAGAGTGTGGCGATGGAGACAGCAGCAATGGGAGGCCATACAGGGACCCATGACAGACTCTGGACCTGGCAGCAGCATGAGGAGGCGGTATATAGGGGCCTATGGCAGATTAGGGGCCTGGCAGCAGCTATGGGAGGCCCATAATCTGCCAGCACCCTATGTCAAAAAATTCAACACACCAGCAGTGTGAGGAGACCTGAAAGTGGCACATGGCATGAGAGACTCTGGACCTGGCAGCAGCATGAGGAAGCGGTATATAGGGGCCTATGGCAGATTAGGGGCCTGGCAGCAGCTATAGGAGGCCCATAATCTGCCAGCACCCTATGTCAAAAAATTCAACACACCAGCAGTGTGAGGAGACCTGAAAGTGGCACATGGCAGAGTGTGGCGATGGAGACAGCAGCAATGGGAGGCCGTACAGGGACCCATGACAGACTCTGGACCTGGCAGCAGCATGAGGAGGCGGTATATAGGGGCCTATGGCAGATTAGGGGCCTGGCAGCAGCTATGGGAGGCCCTTAATCTGCCAGCACCCTATGTCAAAAAATTCTACACACCAGCAGTGTGTGAGGAGACCTGAAAGTGGCACATGGCAGAGTGTGGCGATGGAGACAGCAGCAATGGGAGGCCGTACAGGGACCCATGACAGACTCTGGACCTGGCAGCAGCATGAGGAGGCGGTATATAGGGCCCTATGGCAGATTAGGGGCCTGGCAGCAGCTATGGGAGGCCCGTAATCTGCCAGCACCCTATGTCAAAAAATTCTACACACCAGCAGTGTGTGAGGAGACCTGAAAGTGGCACATGGCAGAGTGTGGCGATGGAGACAGCAGCAATGGGAGGCCGTACAGGGACCCATGACAGACTCTGGACCTGGCAGCAGCATGAGGAGGCGGTATATAGGGCCCTATGGCAGATTAGGGGCCTGGCAGCAGCTATGGGAGGCCCGTAATCTGCCAGCACCCTATGTCAAAAAATTCTACACACCAGCAGTGTGTGAGGAGACCTGAAAGTGGCACATGGCAGAGTGTGGCGATGGAGACAGCAGCAATGGGAGGCCGTACAGGGACCCATGACAGACTCTGGACCTGGCAGCAGCATGAGGAGGCGGTATATAGGGGCCCATGGCAGATTAGGGGCCTGGCAGCAGCAATGGGAGGCCCGTAATCTGCCAGCACCCTATGTCAAAAAATTCTACACACCAGCAGTGTGTGAGGAGACCTGAAAGTGGCACATGGCAGAGTGTGGCGATGGAGACAGCAGCAATGGGAGGCCGTACAGGGACCCATGACAGACTCTGGACCTGGCAGCAGCATGAGGAGGCGGTATATAGGGGCCTATGGCAGATTAGGGGCCTGGCAGCAGCTATGGGAGGCCCGTAATCTGCCAGCACCCTATGTCAAAAAACTGAACACACCAGCAGTGTGTGAGGAGACCTGAAAGTGGCACATGGCAGAGTGTGGCGATGGAGACAGCAGCAATGGGAGGTCTCCCATTGTCCCAACATGGCCCAAATAGTCCCAACATGGGCCCCCTGGCCACGCTTGACTTTCTGGCCACATAGTCGACATACGGCTACGTTTACTTCCTCGGGCGGCTTGACGAAAAATTGCCACACCGCCGAGTAGGAAACTTTGCCCCCGATACTCCTCACTGGCTGACTGCTGCTTCCTCCGTGCACACCGGCACCACTACTGGCCGTGGTGGTAGGCTGCAGTGGAGCTGGTGCTCTACTCCGTGGCCGTTTGGCTCCACTGACACTGCTTCCACTGACACTGCTGCGACCCTCCTGCTGTCTCCTGGGCAACCCACCGACTGTTTCGCTCACTGCCAAGCTGCCACCCTCTTCTCCTGATGATGCGGAAGAAATTGCCTGATGACGACGAGGCTGCCAAGTGCGATCAACCTCCTCATCATCAAGTAGGGTCTCCGCCTCACTACTAGCCCCCTCGGCTGCGTCTGGGTCAGGAGACAGACCTGTCTCTAGACCGGCTACCGGGCCACTCTCCTCGCCACTACTTCTTCGCCTAGCTGCTGAAAAGGCGGATGTCTCCCCCCGTTCCTGACCGCCCTCTGTTAGCTCTTCCTCACTGTACAGTGGGGCTGAGCCCACAGCATGCGATACTTCGCTTGGTGAGGGAACACCAAAGGACAGGGGCAGGTAGAGGACACGTGATTTCAGTGGGCTAGGTCCCGGGCCATGCCAACTAACGGTTGTGTCTGACGTACCCACCGACCGTTGGCTGTAGGTGTCAGAGGTGACCTGGGAAGAGGAAGACGACCGAGCCAACCAATCGACGACGGCAGGGTTGTCGGTGGAGACACGACCGCTGGATGACACCGGGAGCACTGGCCTCTGGCTGCGAATAGTGCTGCCTCGACCCCTTCCTCTGCTGCCACGTCTGCTCGCTCCTAAAACATTGCCTCCTCTGCCACTCCTCTGCATGTTGTCTGACATACTCTTTAATTAAACGATTATGTGTCCCTGAGTAACAATTCTGTGTCCCTGAGTAACAATTCTGTGTCTGTGCGAGTAACAATTCTGTGGCCCTAAGTAACAGTTCTGTGGCCCTCAGTAACAATTCTGTGTCCCTGATTAACGTTTCTGTGGCCCCAAGTAACAGTTCTGTGGCCCTCAGTAACAATTCTGTGTCTGTTCGAGTAACAATTCTGTGGCCCTAAGTAAAGTTTCTGTGGCCCTAAGTAACAATTCTCTGGCACTCAGTAACAATTCTGTCTGTCCCTGAGTAACAATTCTCTGGCACTCAGTAACAATTCTGTCTGTCCCTGAGTAAAAATTCTGTGGCCCTAAGTAAAGTTTCTGGGGCCCTGAGTAACAATTATCTGGCACTCAGTAACAATTCTGTCTGTCCCTGAGTAAAAATTCTCTGGCACTCAGTAACAATTCTGTCTGTCCCTGAGTAAAAATTCTCTGGCCCTAAGTAAAGTTTCTGTGGCCCTGAGTAACAATTCTCTGGCACTCCGTAACAATTCTGTCTGTCCCTGAGTAACAATTCTCTGGCACTCAGTAACAATTCTGTCTGTCCCTGAGTAAAAATTCTGTGGCCCTAATTAAAGTTTCTGTGGCCCTAAGTAACAATTCTCTGGCACTCAGTAACAATTCTGTCTGTCCCTGAGTAACAATTCTCTGGCACTCGGTAACAATTCTGTCTGTCCCTGAGTAACAATTCTCTGGCACTCAGTAACAATTCTGTCTGTCCCTGAGTAAAAATTCTGTGGCCCTAATTAAAGTTTCTGTGGCCCTAAGTAACAATTCTCTGGCACTCAGTAACAATTCTGTCTGTCCCTGAGTAACAATTCTCTGGCACTCCGTAACAATTCTGTCTGTCCCTGAGTAAAAATTCTGTGGCCCTAAGTAAAGTTTCTGTGGCCCTGAGTAACAATTCTCTGGCACTCCGTAACAATTCTGTCTGTCCCTGAGTATGAATTCCGTGGCCCTAACTAGCGTTTCTTTATCCCTAAGTAAAGTTTCTGTGGCCCTCAGTAACAGTTCTGTGTCTGTGCGAGTAACAATTCTGTGTCTGTGCGAGTAACAATTCTGTGGCCCTAAGTAAAGTTTATGTGGCCCTAAGTAACAATTCTCTGGCACTCAGTAACAATTCTGTCTGTCCCTGAGTAACAATTCTCTGGCACTCAGTAACAATTCTGTCTGTCCCTGAGTAAAAATTCTGTGGCCCTAAGTAAAGTTTCTGGGGCCCTGAGTAACAATTCTCTGGCACTCAGTAACAATTCTGTCTGTCCCTGAGTAACAATTCTCTGGCACTGAGTAACAATTCTGTCTGTCCCTGAGTAACAATTCTGTGGCCCTAAGTAAAGTTTCTGTGGCCCTAAGTAACAATTCTCTGGCACTCAGTAACAATTCTGTCTGTCCCTGAGTAACAATTCTCTGGCACTCAGTAACAATTCTGTCTGTCCCTGAGTAAAAATTCTGTGGCCCTAATTAAAGTTACTGTGGCCCTAAGTAACAATTCTCTGGCACTCAGTAACAATTCTGTCTGTCCCTGAGTAACAATTCTCTGACACTCCGTAACAATTCTGTCTGTCCCTGAGTAACAATTCTCTGGCACTCAGTAACAATTCTGTCTGTCCCTGAGTAAAAATTCTGTGGCCCTAAGTAAAGTTTCTGTGGCCCTGAGTAACAATTCTCTGGCACTCCGTAACAATTCTGTCTGTCCCTGAGTATGAATTCCGTGGCCCTAACTAGCGTTTCTTTGTTCCTAAGTAAAGTTTCTGTGGCCCTCAGTAACAGTTCTGTGTCTGTGCGAGTAACAATTCTGTGTCTGTGCGAGTAACAATTCTGTGGCCCTAAGTAAAGTTTCTGTGGCCCTAAGTAACAATTCTCTGGCACTCCGTAACAATTCTGTCTGTCCCTGAGTAACAATTCTCTGGCACTCAGTAACAATTCTGTCTGTCCCTGAGTAAAAATTCTGTGGCCCTAAGTAAAGTTTCTGTGGCCCTGAGTAACAATTCTCTGGCACTCCGTAACAATTCTGTCTGTCCCTGAGTAACAATTCTCTGGCACTCAGTAACAATTCTGTCTGTCCCTGAGTAAAAATTCTGTGGCCCTAAGTAAAGTTTCTGGGGCCCTGAGTAACAATTATCTGGCACTCAGTAACAATTCTGTCTGTCCCTGAGTAACAATTCTCTGGCACTCAGTAACAATTCTGTCTGTCCCTGAGTAAAAATTCTCTGGCCCTAAGTAAAGTTTCTGTGGCCCTGAGTAACAATTCTCTGGCACTCCGTAACAATTCTGTCTGTCCCTGAGTAACAATTCTCTGGCACTCAGTAACAATTCTGTCTGTCCCTGAGTAAAAATTCTGTGGCCCTAATTAAAGTTTCTGTGGCCCTAAGTAACAATTCTCTGGCACTCAGTAACAATTCTGTCTGTCCCTGAGTAACAATTCTCTGGCACTCCGTAACAATTCTGTCTGTCCCTGAGTAACAATTCTCTGGCACTCAGTAACAATTCTGTCTGTCCCTGAGTAAAAATTCTGTGGCCCTAATTAAAGTTTCTGTGGCCCTAAGTAACAATTCTCTGGCACTCAGTAACAATTCTGTCTGTCCCTGAGTAACAATTCTCTGGCACTCCGTAACAATTCTGTCTGTCCCTGAGTAAAAATTCTGTGGCCCTAAGTAAAGTTTCTGTGGCCCTGAGTAACAATTCTCTGGCACTCCGTAACAATTCTGTCTGTCCCTGAGTATGAATTCCGTGGCCCTAACTAGCGTTTCTTTGTCCCTAAGTAAAGTTTCTGTGGCCCTCAGTAACAGTTCTGTGTCTGTGCGAGTAACAATTCTGTGTCTGTGCGAGTAACAATTCTGTGGCCCTAAGTAAAGTTTCTGTGGCCCTAAGTAACAATTCTCTGGCACTCAGTAACAATTCTGTCTGTCCCTGAGTAACAATTCTCTGGCACTCAGTAACAATTCTGTCTGTCCCTGAGTAAAAATTCTGTGGCCCTAAGTAAAGTTTCTGGGGCCCTGAGTAACAATTCTCTGGCACTCAGTAACAATTCTGTCTGTCCCTGAGTAACAATTCTCTGGCACTGAGTAACAATTCTGTCTGTCCCTGAGTAAAAATTCTGTGGCCCTAAGTAAAGTTTCTGTGGCCCTAAGTAACAATTCTCTGGCACTCAGTAACAATTCTGTCTGTCCCTGAGTAACAATTCTCTGGCACTCAGTAACAATTCTGTCTGTCCCTGAGTAAAAATTCTGTGGCCCTAATTAAAGTTTCTGTGGCCCTAAGTAACAATTCTCTGGCACTCAGTAACAATTCTGTCTGTCCCTGAGTAACAATTCTCTGACACTCCGTAACAATTCTGTCTGTCCCTGAGTAACAATTCTCTGGCACTCAGTAACAATTCTGTCTGTCCCTGAGTAAAAATTCTGTGGCCCTAAGTAAAGTTTCTGTGGCCCTGAGTAACAATTCTCTGGCACTCCGTAACAATTCTGTCTGTCCCTGAGTATGAATTCCGTGGCCCTAACTAGCGTTTCTTTGTCCCTAAGTAAAGTTTCTGTGGCCCTCAGTAACAGTTCTGTGTCTGTGCGAGTAACAATTCTGTGTCTGTGCGAGTAACAATTCTGTGGCCCTAAGTAAAGTTTCTGTGGCCCTAAGTAACAATTCTCTGGCACTCCGTAACAATTCTGTCTGTCCCTGAGTAACAATTCTCTGGCACTCAGTAACAATTCTGTCTGTCCCTGAGTAAAAATTCTGTGGCCCTAAGTAAAGTTTCTGTGGCCCTGAGTAACAATTCTCTGGCACTCCGTAACAATTCTGTCTGTCCCTAAGTAACAATTCTCTGGCACTCAGTAACAATTCTGTCTGTCCCTGAGTATGAATTCTCTGGCACTCGGTAACAATTCTGTCTGTCCCTGAGTAACAATTCTCTGGCACTCAGTAACAATTCTGTCTGTCCCTGAGTAACAATTCTCTGGCACTCAGTAACAATTCTGTCTGTCCCTGAGTAAAAATTCTGTGGCCCTAATTAAAGTTTCTGTGGCCCTAAGTAACAATTCTCTGGCACTCAGTAACAATTCTGTCTGTCCCTGAGTAACAATTCTCTGACACTCCGTAACAATTCTGTCTGTCCCTGAGTAACAATTCTCTGGCACTCAGTAACAATTCTGTCTGTCCCTGAGTAAAAATTCTGTGGCCCTAAGTAAAGTTTCTGTGGCCCTGAGTAACAATTCTCTGGCACTCCGTAACAATTCTGTCTGTCCCTGAGTATGAATTCCGTGGCCCTAACTAGCGTTTCTTTGTCCCTAAGTAAAGTTTCTGTGGCCCTCAGTAACAGTTCTGTGTCTGTGCGAGTAACAATTCTGTGTCTGTGCGAGTAACAATTCTGTGGCCCTAAGTAAAGTTTCTGTGGCCCTAAGTAACAATTCTCTGGTACTCCGTAACAATTCTGTCTGTCCCTGAGTAACAATTCTCTGGCACTCAGTAACAATTCTGTCTGTCCCTGAGTAAAAATTCTGTGGCCCTAAGTAAAGTTTCTGTGGCCCTGAGTAACAATTCTCTGGCACTCCGTAACAATTCTGTCTGTCCCTGAGTAACAATTCTCTGGCACTCAGTAACAATTCTGTCTGTCCCTGAGTATGAATTCTCTGGCACTCGGTAACAATTCTGTCTGTCCCTGAGTAACAATTCTCTGGCACTCAGTAACAATTCTGTCTGTCCCTGAGTAACAATTCTCTGGCACTCAGTAACAATTCTGTCTGTCCCTGAGTAAAAATTCTGTGGCCCTAATTAAAGTTTCTGTGGCCCTAAGTAACAATTCTCTGGCACTCAGTAACAATTCTGTCTGTCCCTGAGTAACAATTCTCTGACACTCCGTAACAATTCTGTCTGTCCCTGAGTAACAATTCTCTGGCACTCAGTAACAATTCTGTCTGTCCCTGAGTAAAAATTCTGTGGCCCTAAGTAAAGTTTCTGTGGCCCTGAGTAACAATTCTCTGGCACTCCGTAACAATTCTGTCTGTCCCTGAGTATGAATTCCGTGGCCCTAACTAGCGTTTCTTTGTCCCTAAGTAAAGTTTCTGTGGCCCTCAGTAACAGTTCTGTGTCTGTGCGAGTAACAATTCTTTGTCTGTGCGAGTAACAATTCTGTGGCCCTAAGTAAAGTTTCTGTGGCCCTAAGTAACAATTCTCTGGCACTCAGTAACAATTCTGTCTGTCCCTGAGTAAAAATTCTGTGGCCCTAAGTAAAGTTTCTGTGGCCCTGAGTAACAATTCTCTGGCACTCCGTAACAATTCTGTCTGTCCCTGAGTAACAATTCTCTGGCACTCAGTAACAATTCTGTCTGTCCCTGAGTATGAATTCTCTGGCACTCGGTAACAATTCTGTCTGTCCCTGAGTAACAATTCTCTGGCACTCAGTAACAATTCTGTCTGTCCCTGAGTAAAAATTCTGTGGCCCTAATTAAAGTTTCTGTGGCCCTAAGTAACAATTCTCTGGCACTCAGTAACAATTCTGTCTGTCCCTGAGTAACAATTCTCTGGCACTCCGTAACAATTCTGTCTGTCCCTGAGTAAAAATTCTGTGGCCCTAAGTAAAGTTTCTGTGGCCCTGAGTAACAATTCTCTGGCACTCCGTAACAATTCTGTCTGTCCCTGAGTATGAATTCCGTGGCCCTAACTAGCCTTTCTTTGTCCCTAAGTAAAGTTTCTGTGGCCCTCAGTAACAGTTCTGTGTCTGTGCGAGTAACAATTCTGTGTCTGTGCGAGTAACAATTCTGTGGCCCTAAGTAAAGTTTCTGTGGCCCTGAGTAACAATTCTCTGGCACTCAGTAACAATTCTGTCTGTCCCTGAGTAAAAATTCTGTGGCCCTAAGTAAAGTTTCTGGGGCCCTGAGTAACAATTCTCTGGCACTCAGTAACAATTCTGTCTGTCCCTGAGTAACAATTCTCTGGCACTGAGTAACAATTCTGTCTGTCCCTGAGTAAAAATTCTGTGGCCCTAAGTAAAGTTTCTGTGGCCCTAAGTAACAATTCTCTGGCACTCAGTAACAATTCTGTCTGTCCCTGAGTAACAATTCTCTGGCACTCAGTAACAATTCTGTCTGTCCCTGAGTAAAAATTCTGTGGCCCTAATTAAAGTTTCTGTGGCCCTAAGTAACAATTCTCTAGCACTCAGTAACAATTCTGTCTGTCTCTGAGTAACAATTCTCTGGCACTCAGTAACAATTCTGTCTGTCCCTGAGTAACAATTCTGTGGCCCTAATAACGTTTCTGTGGCCCTAAGTAACAATTCTCTGGCACTGAGTAACAATTCTGTCTGTCCCTGATTATGAATTCTGTGGCCCTAACTAGCGTTTCTTTGTCCCTAAATAACGATTCTGTGGCCCTCATTAACAAGTCTGTGTCCCTGAGTAATGGTTCTCTGTCCCTAAGTAACTTTTCTCTGTCCCCAATTATCGTTTCTGTGGCCCTAACTCTGTCCCTGTCCCTAGTACAGAGCGGTCTGCCTCTGTTCAATAACTGCAGGCAAATGAAGAATTCCAAAATGGCCGCTATTTATAGCTCGACCATTACACAGTGCTGGCTGGCTGGCTGCTGATAGGCTGATGCGATCACATGTAGTTGAGGAATGCATTATGGGTCAGCGCGCCTTGTCTGCGCGCCTTCCCAGACATCCCCGCTCCGTCGCCGCACATGTCAGCCGCCATTTTCTGAAAAATTTCGATTCGCGCGTCCGAATTAGGCTATTTTTCGGATTCGGCACGAATCGAAATTTTTCCGATATTCGACTCGAATTCCACTTCGGATACTTCGATTCGCTCATCTCTAGATATTATCACAGATGCTTGGTTTACTTTTGCAGTTCTCAAAACTGAATTTGACTCAGCGGAGATCACATGCCTCTTCTTCACAGCAAAAATGTTTTAACATGAACAGAGTTAAGAAAAAGACCTTCATCCTAACTTCTACAAACCTATGAATACAGAATCAACCCCTTCACTGCTAAGTTTCAAGAAGTTCAGTGAATAGAATAGAAACAATATTTTTCTGATTGTTTGGAGTGGAATAGATCTGCACAAGAAAAAAGTGAAACTAAGTGTGAGGAGGAAGGGGCTGACAGTCTAAATTTCTTAAAATATATATATTTTGTTTAGCCAAATTAGTAAATAAACATGGATGTTTGTTTAAGCAAATAACATATGCTGGAATGTTATTGTTTCAGTTGAATAAATCTATTTAAATTGTTATTATTAAGGTAATGATTATTTTTCTCCTTCCTAAGTACAACAGAAAAGTTGTCCAAATATGAATGATTAACCTATTAAACTGGGGATAAAAAAACTAATATGAAAAGTTGTTATTCTAAAAATCTTCATCTACTTGCATATTAAAGTTATACCAGCAAGAATTAGTCTTTATGTAGAAAACTCTGATTTAAATCAAGCCTTACTGACTAGTGATTTAAATCGTAATTTAAATCAGTTTGATTTAAATCAAATCCACCCTGGTATTGGGGGATTAAGTAAGAAAATTGTTACTCTACCGGGACCAAAGAAGAGAATTTTTACCAAAACAACAGCAAAATTATACAACAAGAACACAAACAGTAACACTAGCACTGTAATAATAATATGTTATGAGGCAAAAAGAAGTATGTGTGTGTGTGTGTGGGGGGGGGGGGGATAAGGAGTGCACATAAGACCTACTACAAATATTTACTCAGAATGGTGATATTGAGAGCTGCTATCTTGGGGTGTCCTCTCTTCCTCTTAGATTTGGTTCACACCTGCAGATGCAACCAAATGCAGGTGCATTTCCATGTGTGGCATGAATGGCAGCCTGTTCATTTCCATGGACTGCTCTACACACGAGAAACACAGAAATGAAGTTCCGAACTCTTTTCATTCAGCTAACACAAAAATATTTCTGGATTTTCCAATCGCTGTTTCTATATTCCAGGATGGTCTGGATCTATGTAAAGGGGAAGAAGAGCAAATGCTGATTCTGGTGGAGCCTAGAGAATTTCTCAAGAGTGTCTTCTATTACATTCAGGTAAAATTTGGAAAGGTGAAGAACATGCAGATTTATATATATTCTGTATCTGCCACCCCTCTCTGCCAATCCCTCCACTGGCTTCCCATTGCCCAACGGATAAAATTCAAAACATTAACAATAACATATAAAGCCATTTATAACTCTGCCCCAAATTACATCACCAATCTTGTCTCCAAATATCATCCAAACCGTACTCTCCGCTCCTTGCACGACCTTCTACTCTCTAGCTCCCTTGTCTCCTCCTCCCATGCTCATCTCCAGGACTTCTCCAGAGCTTCCCCCATGCTCTGGAACTCTCTACCCCAATTTATCAGAATATCGCCTACTCTGCTCACTTTTAGGTGATCTCTGAAAACCTATCTCTTCAGGAAAGCCTATCCTGCCCTCAGCTAATAATGGAATCTTCTACTCCTCCTACCAGTCCATCCCCCACAGTTACTAACTTTTGAACCACTAGCCCCTCCCTCTTAGATTGTAAGCTCCAAGGAGCAAGGCCCTCCTATCCCTCTTGTATTGTTGCTGTATTGTCTCCCGTTATATTGTAAAACGCTGAGCAAACTGTTGGCGCTATATAAATCCTGTATAATAATATACTAATAATAATATAGGGACCCATGGGGCATATAGCTCAATATCCATGTGCCATATGTACAATAATTGCATTTGCTGAGGTCAATTATAATAGATGTAAAAAAAGGTTTACAGTATGTGTCCTAGATTTTTTATTTTTTTGCGCTTAAAGTGTTACTAAACCCCCAACAGTAAAATCAGTCTGTATATGCAGTAAATCATGCTTGTTATACTCACTGTGGAACCTAAGGGGTTAATCCTCTGCACTGTGTAAAAATTATGTTTGATCCAGACTTCTCTGATCCTCCCCTTCTACTGCTGTCCCCAATCCATCTGCTGATAGAACAGAGCCTTGGAGACAAGCTGCACATGCACAGTTTGGTGTGTATTGCTAGAGACCTTTTTTTATTTTCTTGGGAGAGTGCATATATCCAGCACAGGGTCAATAAGCACTGTCCAGACAGAGGTTTAGGGGTCATGCAGCCTCATAAGTCAGTCGGGAGAATGAAAACTCCTCCTACCATCTTTATCCAGTACTCTGCTGGACATTGATAGAAGTCTCAGGACTGCTCTACCCGCTGATAAAATAAAAGGTACTTAGCAGTTTATATTTACTAAAATAATTATATTTCCATGTTCTATGTACTGTGGGAGGCCAGATATAGTTAATGCAGGGTCCAGGGTTTAGTAACACTTTAAAGTGGAGTTCTACTCACTTGTCAAAAAATAACTCATTAGCTACAAAACTGCTGACTTTTAAAAAACAGCCATTTACCTGTCCCTCGGTCCTGTGGTGTGTCTCCCGCAGCCCGTTTCACCGGCCGTCCTGGATTCCAGGAGGCCAGCAGGCCGTCATGTATTCCAGGAGGCCGGCATCTTCAGTGTGGGCACCCAGCTGTGATAGCTTGCGGCTTCACAGCCGGGTACCCACTGCACATGCGCGAGTAGTGCTGCACTTCCTGAATGGTCCTGTAGTCTTCTAGGACCTGTCACGTGTCCCAAAAGACTACAGAGAGGGAGGGAGGACAACTTCTGTTTCCAATCGCCTAGGCAATCAGACCGGAAATGGGAGCAGGTACCTGTCAAATTTGGGCACCCAAAGGTGCCAGTCCTTAATGGGGAGCGGGGGAGCAGTCCTTAAAGCGGAACTTCACCTTTTGGGAGGAGCTCCGCCTTAAGGCTCAGTTTACATCTGTGCATTTAACTGCGTTTTTATCAAGTTCCTGTGAGTTATGTGTGGATCAGTTTATTAATTTCAGTGGGCTTCCCTACATGTAGGAATCATGGTAAAGAAGCCCCTGACCCCTGTTAAAAATTATGCCGCATCAAAACGTACCCTGCATTTCAGTATGTGTGAAAACAGACGCATGGGAGTGCCATTAGGAGTTGATAAATACTACTACTACTAATAATAATAATTAATTAATTCAGAAATATTGGCACTGCCACGTGTCTGCCAAAGGACAGCCCTTTTGTTACCATTTAGTAACTTATATAAAGAGAAGTACAGACTCCTGTAGTGTTGGCTCTGAAGAAGAGGTTGTGTCCTCGAAACGCGTTAGCCAGTTGGTCATCCAGGGTTCCATCGTATGGACTCAGATGTTGTTTGGATCATACACCTTGTTCAGTTTGACATGCCTGTGTTATTATGTCCATTGTGAGTATGATACCTATTTTTGTTTCTTTAATACATTATTTTAAACGATAATGCACTAGGTCGGTGCGCCCTTTTTCTGTTTCTCCATTTGTATCCAGTGTATTCGGACCACCCCGGTCTGTTGAGGGCAGCAAGCAGTGCATATTCCAGAAAATTCCAGAACATTCTTATTAGGTCTACTGAGTCCTTTCCTAGCGCAGGAGTAAAGTGTTTGTTGTACAGGATGTTTTGCGTCAGGAAAGCGCACAATTTTGTTCACAACCAACAGTAGTGTGAATCTTACCTTAGAGAGACTTGAAGTAGTAAAATGTTGCTAAATGTCTATGTATATTTCAGTTGTTTTCATTTTGGGAGATTATACGTGGAAGTAGTTTAATTACAAAGGAATATGTAAGAAAAGGCATGTACTGTAGATGGATATAGAAAAGATATGAAGTATACAGATAGAACAAAGGGGAAAACAAGGGAGTGATGCGAACTGAACCCACATTTTCTTCCACTCAGGCTTTAGATCACCTGAGCAGCCATTTTTTTTAATAACAACAAAAAGGTACTTTTTTTACTCAAAAGAATGTCATGGTAAAATGTTCCCATATTGATTCATGTGCTTTCCAATTTGTAATGATAGATCCGCTTTCATTGGTATTAAAAGCATGGCATGATCGGGGTGGAGGTTGTGTTTAATCCTTTCACTGGCACTGATGTAAGGGCAGAACTGCTTGCAGTAGGCCATGTCAGTAATCCTTTTTGCAGTTGCATTCCCTTAAGCCAAGGGTCTCCAAACTTCCTAAACAAAGAGCCATTACTGTGCTTCAGACTTTTGGGGAGCCGGATTGTGGCCCTTGGGAGTAGAAAGGTCCTAACATGAGTGGGAAAACGCAATGCCCCATTTTTGGTGTCAGTGGGAGGAATTGTGCTCCATCATTGGTGTCAATTGTTGATGTCATTAAAGGGAGTTGTGTCCCTTCATTGGGATCAGTGATGGGGGGAGGTATGGTTGGTATCAGTGGAAGAAATAGTGCCCTAAGGGCTGGAAAAAACAAGCAAAGGCCTGCATCTGGCCCCCGGGACACAGTTTGGAGACCACTGCCTTAGTCTATAAGCTAATAGCCACTACGCTGATCATGAACTTATGGCAGAGTGGTACCTGAGACTCTCCTAATTCATGAAGGGCCACAATCAGCAGCTGCCGATCATAACCAGTGAAAACTTTGCCAAAGTGGTCTGGGTATGTGAGGTGAAAAAATGGACATCGGGCCCAGCAGTGAAAAAGTTAATAACAGCCTTGTAAGATCTAAAGTAGCTGATCCCTCTCCATTCCTGGCTCCTGAAAACGCCATGACTCCGACCTCTGTGTTTGGAATAGATAGGAAGTGTTCTGGAAAGAAGATCCCCTTGGCTGTTTTGGGGCTACATGATTATAGAAGGTAAGTTGGATTACAGACTGCAACTTTCATTAAAGAGGACCTTTCACTTTTGAAATAATACCATTAGTCTGATTCAAGTTAAACATTTTTATTTACATTTTTTTGTCCAAAAAACTTTCTGTTCAAAGCTACAGTGTTCAATAGTCAGTCTGATTTTAAGATGCAAGTCTGGTTTACAGATTGAAATTTAAAGCAGAACTCCATGTAAAATTTTACTTTCCCATGCAGTGGGGCTGTGCGCTGCATGGGAAAACTGCTCGTTTTGTCCAGGGGTTTAGTGGAAAAGCTATATATATCCCGTCCTCCGATCCTCCGGAAAACCACGCTCCCCCAAGTCCAGCGGTGGACTGTTCCTGCCATCCTCAGGCTCTGAGACGGTCTGTTGGCATGATGACGTCAGGAACAGTCCATTGACAAGACCGCTAGTATGCGGGGGGGGGGAAGCGGCAAGGACCAGTGTTGCGCTCTGAGGATCATCTGATTCGGTAAGTATATTTTCACTCTTATGACCCCTAGACAAAAACGAGCAGATGGCCCGTGCAGTATGGGCACAGCACCACTGAATGGTTCAAAAAACATTTTGCCCCGATTTCTGCTTAAAGGTTAAGTGTTGAAGGTGAGGTTGCACACACATTAATAAAATCAAAAATGTGCATTTATTAAAAGAGAAGTATGGGCTATACAAAGAGAAAATCTTCTACTCACCTAGGTTGATGCAGCATCAATCTGATGCTGCATCTGTCCCCCACCGGCTATCCACTGAGAATTAAGTGATCAGACACTGCTGATCGCTCAGTTCTCCCCTCCACTCTGAGAAGGGAGCAGTGATTGTCAGTGACTGGCTCTCTGCTCTGCCCCTCCAGCACTCACTGGAGTGATAGGCGGGGGTGGGAGTGGCTGGCTCAGGATATCAGTGGATTGCTGAGAAGCTGAGTCAGTTGCCGGTCCAGGATTCTGGGTGGATTCCAACCATGTGGTTAGGATCTTTCGGAGCCTGGACTGGCTCTGTGAGGTCAGAAAATGGATCACAGGAGTGCAGAACAAGCTGCACACCTATGATCCATAGGAGACGATTGGCAATGCTTCTCTTTTAAATATATGCATTCAGTCCTGCAGAGCATTGCAAGTGTAATCAGTGCATAGTGGGTGTAGTTCACAGGCACCTGCATTATTTACCCCAAGTCCTCAGTTTTTTGCTAAAAACCGTGCACTAACAACACCAGACTTCTGGTTCCAAAAGCTAACGTAACAAAGAGGTGGGTTCTCTTTTTATAGTAAGTAAAGTGCAGCACTATAAATAAGTAAATAAATTATAATAATGTCCGTATAAATGAATATTCTTATGGTGACAATCCGTGTGTAGAGTACCCACTATGGCGGTACTTCAGTGCTTGTGCTTTTAAAAGTGGGGTAAGAATACGCACTCACCAGATGCGTAAAGAAATTACGCATATAGATCAATGATCGGAGGTCCCCTTTAATGAAGTGGAGTCATTGATTTCCTAGAGCTCACCCCTGAATCAAGATCTACCTTATTACACAGAGGAGGGAGTTCCTGCTACACAGGTTGCTACACCCACTCATCCCTTAAAGGGGACCTCTGGTTTACTGGATCCATATACCACCCAGAAGTGCCTGACATACCACCCATACAGAGGGAGGATATCTCTATACATGGCTTAATCCGCTTCCTTAAAGGGGACCTCTGATGATTGATTTAAATGCGTAATTTCTTTACACATCTGGTGAGTGCGTATTCTTACCCCACTTTTAAAAACACAAGCACTGAAGTACCGCCATAGTGGGCACTCTACACACGGATTGTCACCATAAGAATATTCATTTATACAGACATTATTATCATTTATTTAATTATTTATAGCGCTGCACTTTACTTACTGTTTTGACTGAAGTTTTATTTGGTTACCTTTAGTGCATAGCTGCTGACGTTGAAAGCACTCACTTTTTTATTTATTTATTTGGGGTTCTCTTTTTATGCTTGAAGACGGAAAACACTGAGATGGTATAAGTGAACTGACTGAGCTTTAATAGTAAATGTTTTTTTGACCACCAGATGTCAAAGACTGTCGCGTAAGATGGAGAGACACTCTCTAGAGCCAAGCCTTTGCTATGATGAACAGCCAGAAAGCCAAGTGACCAGGCGACATATAGATGAGGTTGGTAGCTAATCTACATTTAAATACCAGTCCTCGGTTAAAGACTTCTCCATACATCATCTTCTTTAGTATCATCTTCTAGGATTAGTTTTGGAAACTAAATTTTGAATACAATTTTTTGTTTTAAGCAAGAGCCTAAAATGAATTTTGTTTTGCTACATAGTTCTTTTACTTTGCTGCATTGTGTCCTAAAGGGGGGGGGGACTATGTGGCCCAGTGAGCTTATGCAATACATTTTTGTCTTAAAGTGGAACTAAAGGCACACGTACTTACCTTAGTTCTAGTTCCAACAATCTGACACCCATAAAGTCCCTGCTCGGCGCTGTTCTCTTCTCCCTGGGTTCTTTTGGACCCTGGTTTTTGTTTGTTTTGATTGGCTGATGTGGGATGACATCACTCCCATACATGTGCAGGAGTGCAGTCATCCGGGCACGCTGGGAGTTTGCCAGTTTGTGCAGTTCAGTGTACATTCTACAGAGGACTGCAAATAGGCAGGAAAGTGTAACATTGCATTTTTTTTCTGCAATAAAAAGACTGCCTGTTCACAAATGTTTCTATTTTACATTTAGTTCCACTTTAAGTTTACATGTTCCAGACACCTCAGGTCCCATGCACACTAGACATTTAGCAACGAAGCATGAGATCCCAGCATCTTGATGCGGGCGGAAGGCAAAGGTTGCACCATCCAGCCTCACTGTCGGCAACTTGTAAAACTCTATGAGAGGCTGAAAGCTGCTGCGGCTGGACAGGCCTGGATGTTGCACTGAGTGTTCCTAATGTTTGTGGCAGTATCAGGGGTGGACTGACAACTCATGGGGCCCCCGGGCAATAGGGGATTATGGGGCCCCTGTGTCCTTGTCCAAACTCAAAAAAGCCTATGAAAAAGGTACCAGGGGCATCTCATGGGGCCCCCTACTGACCCCGGGCCCTCGGGCAGTGCCCGAGTTTCCAAATGGTCAGTCCGCCCCTGGGCAGTATGTGGCCAAGGATGAATGCTGGGAGTGCACACTGCATGTATTCTGGGTATTCGTTCCTGGGAACATACTGCCCTAAATGTTAGTACCACTCTGCGCACCATCCAGTCCCATCCATCCGCAGCAGCTTTCAGCCTCTCATAGATTTTTTCAGACTGTCAGCAGTGGGGCTGGATGGTGAACTTTTCATTTGCACCAAAATGCCAGGATTTCAGGCACGGGGGGCTAAACACCCAGTGAGCAATGAGGCTTTTATGTTGAAGCCATAATATATTTTTCAAACTAGCTTCTGGGGAGAATTTACTAAAGATTTGTCACTTTATTTAACCTTCCTGTGTAATTTACAGTAGAAACTGAGTTATTGTCAAAACTTTTTGCAAACTGACTGCCAAGTGGCAAGATCAGCCCTCTTTCTGATCAGTTTCAGAGCTGTAATAAGAATCTCAGACCTTCTCTGCATCAGTGGCCCCGGCTTAGGTGTTTTTTTTTCTTTTGTTTTTTTTTTTACTTTTTGTAGTCATGAATGTAAAATTATTTTGTAAGAAAAGGAGCGACCTTTGCATCTCTTTACAAGATCCTTTTAGATTGGGGCAGCACCTAAATATGGGCGTAACATGGTGCAAAAAGATGGAGTTGCCCTTTAACTCTGATTTTTCTCTAGTTTATTATCACTGTTAGGCATGCTGTCAAATCTAAATTTTAATGTGAAAGCATTATGTATATTCTAATAAAGTTTTCTCTGTGATGTCACCTTCTTTGATAACTGTTATCCTCCTCTGTGGAGGTAGGCACTTATCTTTCTACAGCTGTACCATGAGACCGAAGTCTTATTCTTGGATACATGGAGAGAACTGGGGCAACATATGTGTGCTGTGACCAAGAGTATAGCTCAGCGCCCGTTCCGGTGAGTTCACAAAAAAGTGACTGGACAATGTAAATTCCTTGTGAGTGAAAGGTTATACAAGTGACATGAGCAGCCTTATAATCATTGCCCTGCTTTAATGGATTATTTAGATTTCTGTTTTTCAGCAAATCAGCATTTTCAGGTGGTATAAAGGAAAAAGAATTTACATTTAAAATGAATTGTCTATTTTGAATCCACTGAATGCCTACTAAATTATTTCCGTTTTAGGTGTACGCCAATAACCAAACTGCAACATCTTGAAATAACATACACTTAGAGCAGAGCTAAACCCTCTTGCCCTTTACAGCCAAGGAAGCTATTTTCTTAGCCTCTGTTTAATCATTTGACCTCTCGAAGGTTTTACCCCCTTCATGACCAGGGAATTTTTTTTATATTCACCACTGTGCTACTTTAACTGGCAATTGCTCAGTCATACAACACTGTACCCAAGTGAAATTTGAGTCTTCTTTTGGTGTTATTTTTTATTATATAAACAAAAAAAAAACCCAAAAAAGTTTGGGGAAATAAAACACAATATTTTCTACTTTCTGTTATAAAAAATAAAGAAATGTAAAAAATCTAATTTCTTCATAAATTTAGGCCAAAATGCTGCTACATGTCTTTGGTAAAGGAAAAATCCCACTAAGTGTATAATAATTGGTTTGTTTGAAAGTTATAGCATCTAAAAACTATGGTGTATATATACTGGAATTTACGCAGCTTTAACGCTGTGCTGGTGATCAGTGACTTACAGTTGGACTGTGATAGTGTGGTGGGCAATCTAGTGCTAACAGACCGTCACTGGGAGGTAAATTAAATGACACTGACATCACTAATACAGTGATCAGATATAATACTTTACACTGTCCCTGTACTAATTACACTGGCTTGGAAAGGGTTCACATCAAGGGGCAGTCAAGGGGTTAACTGTGTGCCTAACAAGTGTTGTATGTGTAATATGTGCTGCTTTTACTAAGGCCCCTTTCAGACGGGGTGGACCAGTCAGCGGATCAACTGTCTTCTATGAGCGGTCGAATGGAAAACAACCGCCTGTGTGTTTCCATCCAACTGCCATCCCATCCGATCCGGTGGACAGAAGGGGAATGGATCCCCATCCATCTCTTTTCGACGGATCAAATCGGATTGGATGTCGTTGGGTGTAAACAGACACATGTCCATTTACACCCGCCGCTCCATAGAGGAGAATAGAGGTTTCAATGGGTCCACCTGAAAAACGGGCAGATGGACCCGATCAGAACGTCTATGTGAAAGGGGCCCAAGAGATCTGGCTGTTTTTTTTCCCTGCTTTTCAGGGAGAAGAAACAGACAGATCGCTGTTCTGTGTACAGAGTCCTGTGTGTTTGTAAACACAGGGCTGTGTGCTGTGAATGGATACAGCCAATCAGCAGGTGTCAGCCATAAATCATTGGATGAAACCTGCTGACAAAATTGCACAGTGTCCAGTCTCAGTGGGGGTCAGCAGTGGGCACACGCATGCATGCCCCAAATTTTTCTTTTCTTTGCAGCAAACATTGAGGTCAGATGACCTATAAGTGATGGTGCAGCAAGGTGGACCGTGGTAAACAACGTTCTCTCTCTGTCTGCAGGTTGCACTGGGAGGCTCAGAGCTACTCCTTCTGCACCTCAGCAGGCACCTGGCGAGGGTGGGGACCCAAAGGATCGCTCACTGGCTTACCATTGGCCTGGAAGAGACAGATTCAGCAGTTTAATAGAGTCAGTCCAGCAATGGCTGCAACTATAACAGAGGCCTATCCTTCTCCACAACTCCTTATGCAGGTCAGTGTCTTTGTGTAATGTGTTTTCTGCCCAGGATCCACATGCAATGGGGGAGATTTACTAAAGCTGGTGCAGCTGTGCATAGTAACCAATCAGCTTCAATCTTCAGCTTGTTCAGTTATCCTTTGACAATAAAACCTAGAAGCTGATTGGCTACCATGCACAACTGCACCAGATTCTGTGTGCACCAGTTTTAGCAAATCTCCCCCACTATTTTTCACACTAAAGGGAAAGCTTGAGCATCTGCAGATATTAGACAGAGGAGTGTATAGCCATAGGGATCATTGGTCACTCCTATCAAAACAATGGACCATCTTCTAAGGCAGGGTCTCCAAACTTTCCAAACAAAGGGCCAGTTTAACCTCTTGACGCATGCAAATGTGCGGCCTCCCGGTGTCTGGGCCTAGACGCTGAGCGGCCGCACATTTGCGTTCTATTAAAAAAACATATGTGCTGAGAGCACACGCCTGCGCACTCCCAGCACACATGTCCAGTACTCATGGAAAGGTCCCAATCTCCTCTTTCGATCGCGACCTTTCCCGATCATGTGACAGTGTGTCACAGCGGTCACATGACGCTAAACCCTGCCCCGCCTCCCGACTTCTGAAACCCTTAAAGGGCCAGGAGGCGCCGGTGCCAAGGGGTAATGTCCTTTAGACTTTCTGGGGGCTGGATTAGGAGTAAAAAAAGTCCCTGATGTTAGTGGGGAAAAGTCATTGACGCCATCTTTGGTGTCATTGGGAGGAAATTTGCCTCATCATTGGTATCAGTGAGATAAATTCTGTCCCATCTTTGGTGTCATTGGGAGGAATTGTGCCTCATCGTTGGTGTCATTGAGATGAATTGTACCCCATCATTAATGTCATATGGCCCTATTGTTAGTGTCATTGGGAGAAATTGTGTCCCATCCTTGGTGTCATTGGCAGGAATAGTGCCCCATCATTGGTGTCAGTGAGGGTAATTATGCCCCATTGTTGGTATCATTGGATGAAATAGTTCCCCAAGGGCCAGATAAAAGCAAGTAAAGGGCCGCATCTGGTCCCCGGGCCACAGTTTGGAGACCACTGTTCTAAGGCATGCCGTAGAAAAGCACATATCTGAAATTGACTGGAAGTAAGACATTTACTTAGTTACATCAAGCTGATGTACAGTATATATAAAAATAGACCTTGTTTTTTAATTGCTTGTATAAGGTGGTTTTGAAATTTTACAATCTTTCCCAAAGCCCCTCTCATCTACTATTCCCCACTGACAGGTAAGCTCAGTGGCCAATAGGGAGGCACAGGAGCCAGGAGAGGGGGAGGGGGTGTCAACCCTCACCATTACTCTTTTAAGGCAATATTTGCATATTCGAGCACCCCAGAATATGGGGATCTCTGGTGGATCTGGAAAATATTAAAAGGAAAGTGCTTCAAGTATTTCTTAGACTTTACCATACTAGTCTGGAAGGTATTAAAAGGTAAGTGCTTCAAGTATTTCTTAGACTTTACCTTACTAGTTTAATAGAAACATACATTGATGCTGTTCTGTAATCATTATTACATCATATTAATGTATTTTTTTCAGTGTCAGCAGTGTAAGCACCATGTTTGGCTTGGTATCAGCCTGCATTCCCCTGTACAGCAGAGCTCAGAAAGGAGGAAGCACAATCAGCCAGGTGTTGCTGCAGTGCAAAAGGAGCATGCTGATAAAAGAGCAGTGATGAAGGGATGAGCGCAGTGTGCTGCTTCTCCTTTCATTGCCCTGACACAGGGTGGGGTGGAAAATAGATCTGTAAGTAAAAATGAATCCACAGCAGAGACAAATCAAGTCCCCTCCCCTTCCAGGCAGGGATGTGCTGTGAGGCAGAGCTGTGTAAATGGTAAGACCGGATGGACAGAAACACAAATCCTTTAGCAGGTAAATAAGCTCACATGTACGCATTTCATCTGTTCCGTATTAATTCTAGTAGTCGGTGTATAAAGCTGATGTTATTCAAAGAAAGTAAATTCTGTATCTTTTCTCTCTATCCAGGCATATGTGGCATGTAATACTGATAAAGAGAGACTATCTCTCCTCAGTAACCTGAGGATACCACGTGCTGGAGGTGCCACAGACGATATGGAGTATCCAGATGAAGATGTCACACAGTCTAATGACCAAGACCAGACAAGAGAGAGGCGCATTGGTCCTGATTTGTCACGACGCATCTGGCTGTTCATGACCTCAACCAATCCAGAACTGGTATTGGACTTAAATTCCTAGTACATAATCACTGGTGCTTTTGTACTGTTATTTGGCAGTAAAGTATTTATAATAAAAATATGTTTCCAATCATTGCAGTAAGGAAAATGTGCCTGTGTGTTTTAATGACTGGCTCATTCACACCCTATGGAAAGATCTATAGTCACTTTAGATCAGTGGTTGTCAACGTATGAGATAAAGGGGGCATCAAATGTGGCCCCTGACATTACCAAAGGACCGCACATACTGTTCAATATATATAATGCTTGAGTGGACTGTCGGAGACTTCAGACTTTAATAGATGAAAATGAGGGCTAGAGAGTGTAGACGTGCCACATTTTGGGCTGGGGGTGTGCTTTTGAAGACAATAGAAAACAGGGAACACGTTACATGAAACTAGTAAACATCAATTCTATTGCCCCAATCGATGTTTCCACTATAGACCACTAAGGTCTGAGGGCCACACATCATATATGAAAGGGCCACATGCCTACAGTCAATAAAGTGGTACTTTAGCTAAAATAATAAAAATGGGCAAACAGGCAGGAAGTTTAATGCAGAAAAGACATGCTTTGTCTCTTCTGCACTGAAGTTACTTACCTGCTGATGATTTTTAGGTGACAGGTTCTCAGTCTAAAAGATGTCTCCTCTGTACTTCACTGAGTGTACTGCAATGCAAATCGCACTGCAATACATTCCTTCCCGACTCTGCTAGCCAACGAAAGTGACAAGTGACCTGGAAAAGATGTCATACACATAGTTTTCTGGGTCACAGCAAGAAGGGGAGGAGAGTGGACGTGTGTCCACTCTCCTCCCTCCCCTCCACCACATAAAATACCCCTCAAAATAATTATGAGGCCACTCCCATATACACTATATTGTCAAAAGTATTGTTCGGCCTGCCTTTACACGCACATGAACTTTAATGGCATCCCAGTCTTAGTCCATAGGGTTCAATATTTAGTTGGCCCCGACCTTTACAGCTTCAACTCTTCTGCTGTCCACGAGATTTAGGAGGGTGTCTATGGGAATGTTTGACCATTCTTCCAGAAGCACATTTGTGAGATCAGGCACTGATGTCGAACGAGAAGGCCTGGCTCACAGTCTCCGCTCTAATTCATCCCAAAGGTGTTCTACCGGGTTAAGGTCAGGACTCTGTGCAGGCCAGTCAATACCTTCCACCCCAAACTCACTCATCCATGTCTTTATGGACCTTGCTTTGTGCACTGGTGCGCAGTCATGTTGGAACAGGAAGGGGTCATCCACAAACTGTTCCCACAAAGTTGGGAGCAGGAAATTGTCCAAAATGTCTTGGTATGCTGACGCCTTAAGAGTTCCCTTCACTGGAATTAAGGGGCCAAGCCAAACCCGTGAAAAACAACCTCACACCATAATCCCCCCTCCACCAAACTTTACACTTGGCACAATGCAGTTTGCCAAATACCAGTCTCATGGCAACCGCCAAACCCATCGGATTGCCAGACAGAGAAGCGTGATTGGTCACTCCAGAGAACACATCTTCACTTCTCTAGAGTTCAGTGGCGGCATGCTTTACACCACTGTATCCGATGCTTTGCATTGCGCTTAGTGATGTAAAGCTTGGATGCAGCTGCTCAGCCATGGAAACCCATTCCATGAAGCTCTCTACACACTGTTGTTGAACTAATATGAAGGCAGCCTTTAGCTATTGACTCTGCAGACAGTTGGTGACTTTGCGCACTGTGCGATTCAGCATGCACTGACCCCGCTCTGTGATTTTACATGGCTTAATTGCTGTTGTTACCACTTTGTTACAATACCACTAACAGTTGACCGTGGAATATTTAGTAGCAAGGAAATGTCACGGATGGACTTATTGCACGGGTGGCAACCTATCACGGTACCACACTTGAATTCACTGAGTTCCTGAGAGCGACCCATTCTTTCACAAATGTTTGTAGAAGCAGTCTGCATGCCTAGGTGCTTGATTTTATACACCTATGGCCATGGAAATTATTGGAACAGCTAAATCCAATGATTTGGAGGGGTGTCTCAATACTTTTGGCAATATAGTGTGTATGGAGGGAGGGGTGTAGAGGTGAACAGAGGAAGGGAGTGGCTGCAGAGGTGAGCAATGGAGGTGATATGGGGGGTGCAGTGGTGACCAGTGGATGGAGGGTGGTACAGAAATGACCAATAGAGGAAGGATGCAGAGGTGACCAGTGGATAGAAGAGGGGGGGGGGGTTGCAGAGATGACCAACGTATGAAGGTAAGGGATGCAGAGATTGCTGGTGAATGGAGGTGGGGGTAGAGGTGACCAATGGATGGAAAAGGGGTGCAAAGGTAAGCAGAGAAGGAAGGAGGTACAGCAGTGACCAGCGGATGGAGAGGGTGCAGAGATGACCAGTGGATGGAGGGGGTGCAGAGGTGACCAGTAGATGATGGGAGGTGGGTAAAGAGGTGACCAGTGGATTAAGGAAAGAGGTGGAGAGGTAACCAGAGGATGGAGGTGGGGGAAGAATTGACCAGCAGGTGGAGGGGGTGCAGAGGTGATCAGTGGATGAAAGGAGGTCGGGGCAGTGTAGGATCGTCTTTAAATTTTAAGTCAATGTAGAACTCTCCATTTTTTTTCTGTGGTCAGCGTAATTGCTCCATTACATTGGTGGTTAATGTAAATGTTCCATTATATTGGTGGTCAGTGTAATGCTCAGATTACATTGGTGGTCGGGGTAGAAAGCCCTCATACTGACCACCAATGTAAAGGGGGATCTGAAGATTTTACACTTTGAAAAAAAAACTAATTTGCTCATGTTCGCCAGGGCAATCTTCTTCCTACTGACCACCAAAGTCAGGGCATTCTTCTTCCACCAGACAATGATGCCAGATATTCAGCCTCCCACTAACCACAAGTATTTGTTTCTAACCACTGAAGCTAAGGCATTTTCCCCTACTGACCATTGCTGCTGAGGCTTCTTCCTTCCACTGATGCTGGGGTATTTGTTCTGCCATTGACCAGAAATGTAAGTACATTCTCCAGCACTGCTATGTACATTGCATAGTCCTGACCGCTATGCTCTATATACGGTTTAGAGCAGTGGTTCTCAACCTTCCTAATGCCGTGACCCTTTAATACAGTTCCTCATGTTGTGTTGACCCCCAACCATAAAATTATTTATCCAGTAATTATAATTCATGAGTGTCGTTTTACCTCCAATACTGCTGCTTTCAACACAGCAGCTGCTTTCTACACAGTAGCTGCTCTTTACACATCGGAAATATGTGTTTTCTGATGGTCTTAGGGGACCCCTGTGAAAGGGTCGTTTGACCCCCAAAGGGGGCGCGACCCACAGGTTGAGAACCACTGGTTTAGAGCGTCACATAGACCTGATATGCTATGTTATGTTTTACATACAGTTATTATGCATAAAGTGTTTATTTTCTCAAAAGTTGCTCATTGCTGTGTAGTTTGTAACTATTTTAAACCAATACTAAAGGATACTTTTTTTGCTTTAAAATAAAAAAAGATGTTATACTTCCCTGCTCTGTAGAAGGATATTCTGTGATATTGCACAGAGCGGCTCCTTAACTCCTCTTTTGGGGTCCCCTGCCAGTGCTGTCTGCTCCCCTTTCCTCTGGGTGCCCCTTCAGTAAGCCGTGTGCTAAGGGGGCACCCGTGCAGCAGCGGTTCCGAGCAAGGCTGTATGCATCCATAGACACACACAGCACTGGTAAGCCACATCTGTGCTCCCTGCTCAGAAGTTTGATGACAGCAGTAGGAGCCTTTGAACCCAGGAAGTGGAGGGGCAGTGCTGCAGCCAAGACAGCACGGGATTGGTGAGATGAGCCAGCTAGATGTTTAGGGGCAGGGGGGCTAGGACAGGTATTGCAGTACTTTTTTAACTTTAATGGTAAAAAAGGTTTTGCATTTAGAAGCACTTTAATGAAATTCTTCTTCAAGGTAGGCTCAGACAAAGTGTTAGCTATCTGTCTATATTCTGTTTCATTTCAGTAAAATATTCCTTTAAGTTAAAGTGGAACTACACTGCATTTGAGCACCACAAACCAAGATCGCTATTTAATTCATTTTTAATATACAAAGCAAACTCCCCCATCAAGCCATGTCTCCATGGTTTATTGTCCTTTTATAAATCACTTTGAAAAACAACTCCCTAGCGTTTCTGGCTGCTGCCATCTTGAGTAAGGGCAGATGATTCATGTAACATTCACTTCCTGGAATTTATCTGCCCTTAGCTCAGGAATACAGGCAGGAAGGTGTGCTTAGCTGAGAAAACCCCTCCTCCCCTCCCGAAGACTCCTGGGATGTATGACCTCATTTGCTGGCAGCAAAAAAATTAAAATAATCAATGTTGAGAAAGTGGAGTTCCACTTTAAGCAAGGTGGGTGGGGTGAGGGAAAGTAAGTAAACATGTCGCTTTTCATAAATTACACTACATGGCCCCCATCCTTTATTTTCCATACATGAGCATCCATTACCTGTGATTGTGCAAACCGGGACATCCTGGTATATGTTGGGCAGCACAGTGGCTAAAATGTTAGCACTTCCACCTGGCAGTACAGGGTCGTTGGTTCAAATCCAAACCACAGCACCACCTGCCTGGAGTTTGCATGTTCTCCCTGTGCCTGCTTGGGTTTCCTCCGGGTACTCCGGTTTCCTCCCACACTCCAAAGACATGCTGGTAGGTTAATTGGCTCCTGACTAAATTGTCCCTAGTATGTGTATGTATGAATGTGAGTTAGGGACCTTAGATTGTACGCCCCTTGAGGGTTAGCGACTGATGTGAATGTACAATATATATGTAAAGCGCTGTGTAAATTGATGGCACTATATAAATACCTGGAATAAATAAATATGTGGAGATTATATTATTATTATTGTTATACAGGATTTATATAGCGCCAACAGTTTGCTCAGCGCTTTACAATATAACGGGAGACAATACAGCAACAATAAATAAAGAAAAATAGTGAAGCGCTTACATTACATAAAAATTAATATAAAATAAAAAGTGCCTTCAAAAATTATAATAAATATAATAATATGTGACAACTCTATATAATATACGCTAATATCTCCCTCTAGCGGAGGAAGAAAAATGGTGCAACCAAACTTATTAAATTGGTGAATTAACACACACTGTGAAAGATACTATTTTGCAGGGCATATAATCAAAAGGACTCCACAAATCAAATTAAGAGTGAATATACAAGTGAATAAAAACTCATATAATATATCAATTAACCACTAAAATATCGTGCCTAATTTACACACATTATATATACATCATAGGTGATAAAATGTCCATGCATGTGACTCTGTGCTTTTAAAACCACTCGTGTTCTCCACTTCTAGGTGTAAAATGAATCCTCCAAATGGCAGCAATGCCTGCTCACCTCCCCTCCTTGACCCTCACAGGGCCGCAGAGCTGTTTCCACCTCAGTGGTATATCCCTCCTGGCAAACTCCTTATTCCTTCTCCTCTCTTAGTTCTCCACTCCAAACTCTTGCACAGGCTCTACAGTCCATTGGTCCGCCACTCATGCTGGTAGGTTAATTGGTTCCTGTCTAAATTGGCCCTAGTGTGTGTATGTATGAATGTGAGTTAGGGACCTTAGATTGTACGCCCCTTGAGGGTTAGCGACTGATGTGAATGTACAATATATATGTAAAGTGCTGTGTAAATTGATGGTGCTGTATAAGTACCTGAAATAAATAAATATGTGGAGATTATATTATTATTATTATTATATAGCCAACAGTTTGCTCAGCGCTTTACAATATAACGGGAGACAATACAGCAACAATACAGTTCAATACAAGAGGGTTAGGGGGGCCCTGCTCCTTGGAGCTTACATTCTAAGATATCGTCTGAATCAAGGAGCACTACAAGCCCCAGCAGAGCCAGAATTTCCCACTAAGTGCTTTAGAGTCCAAGTCTAAGAGTCCGCTGAAGTCGGTGAGTGAGTGGGATCATTGGTGGGGAGCACAGCATGTGAATTTGCCACTAATTGTATGGAGAACAGCACACTGGCACTGATATTAATGTACTTTTGATATGATGGACTTTTTATAGTGATATTTGTTTACACGTTGTGTTGCACTTATGCGTTTGAATATCCAATAAGGCAACGCTTATCTACCCGTATTTGTACAAGTTTACTGCTGGCTGAAGTTCAGAAGTAAAGAATCACCAACCCAAGACAAGAATGCGGATCAGGTGCTGTCATTTTTTCTACCTCTCTGCTTATTTCAGGCCAGTGGCTCAGTATTGACACCATCTGGAGTCCTTGAGAAGTCACCTATTCCTGAGATTTCTTTCACTTTCATTTTGCTCTGTTTAGTATGGCGTCTGCTGCTATGAGAGAAGAACTGACTTGTGGTATCTGTCTGGAAATTTACACGGATCCCGT
Source organism: Staurois parvus (assembly GCF_062004578.1). Taxonomy (NCBI): domain Eukaryota; kingdom Metazoa; phylum Chordata; class Amphibia; order Anura; family Ranidae; genus Staurois; species Staurois parvus. The sequence continues at coordinate 21,450,993 of NW_028317814.1, forward strand.
ATCATTGAGATGTGGTCACTACTTCTGCCATGACTGCATAGTGAAGGCACTAGACACCCAGGAAGGGGGTAGATCTTATACCTGTCCTGAATGCAGAGGAAAGTACCCAAAGAGGACTTGTCTGAAGAAGAACAGGAAGCTACGTAATATAGTGGAATACTTCAGATCAATGCAGAGAGAACAGGAGAAAACCGGGGTATCATGTATGTATTCTATTTCATTTTCTGTTCCCGTGTTTGTATCCTGAAGTCTGTTAGTATGAGATCACATGGAAGTCTTTATTGTCTTTTGTGCTCAGGGAGTGTTTCTCCAGCTTTAGCAACCCCACAACCACTGCAAGCAGGGCTCTCATTCTGAACCCTGGTCTCAGATAAGTAGATTCTAGTATTGGAATCTTAGTCTTGTGTTCCAGTATAGAGGCTCCGAGGCAGAGGATGATGTGAATATAATGCGGAGTAAGTAGTAGAGTTTAGACTAGGATCCAAACACACCAGAGTTCATCCCTATTTAGCACTACCTTGCTGTGCAATAAAATTGTTAAATGTCCCCCACAATGTATGAAGAGGACATGCCAGGCTGGTGATTTAGGAGCTCACTGGCCAATTTAAATAGCTTCTTGTTGTTTCTTAGATTGTATTTCTGGCATACCACACCTTGTTCGCAACTCACCTGCATCTATCCATGAATTCTCTGTTTCCTGTCCACAACTTGTTCATCTCTACACAACCCTTCTCCATACACCCTCTGCTCCCTGACCACACGTAATCTACCAATGCCCAACACCTCTCCATGAACCCCTGCTACCAATTCTGTTCTGTATATATTTGTCATAAGGGTATTCTGCCTGTGTTTCCATTTTTGCCCTCCACTCTCCTTCTGTAATCTCAATCAGTGCTCTGCTACCTGTCCCCACCTCGCTCACCTCTTCTCAACATCTCCCTATGAACCCTCTCCAACTTGTTCCCACCTCTCACCTCTCCCACCCGCTTTCTTCCTGCCCACACTTCATTCACCTCTCCCTGTTTCCTCTCCATGAACCCTCTGCCTGCCCACACCTTACTTACCTCTGCCTGACACCTCTTCATGAACCCTCTGCTTGCCATCTACACCTCACTCACATCTCTTTGTTTCCTTTCTATGAACCCTTTGCTGCTTGTCCACACCTCCCAATACTAGCTATTTTATGCCTTGTCCACATCTCACTTGCATTTCTCCCTAAACCCTCTGCTGCCTGACCACAACTGACCCACTTCTCCCTAACACCTCTCCATGAACCCCTGCTGCCTGACTACACCTTATTAATTTCCTATATGTCCTATATTTTTTACTTTAAGAGCATTCTGCTCATGTTTCCATTTTTGCCATCCACTCTCCTTCTATAATCTCAACCTATTGCTTGCCCACTTCTCGTTCACATTTCTCAGGAGCCCTCTTCCTACCTGCCCACACCTTGCTTACCTCAACCTGACACCTTTTCATGAACTCTTATTTTTGTGTCCACACATCACTCACCTCACTCATCTCTACCTGTCTGTTCTCTGTGAACATTCCGCTGCCTGCCTACAACTTACTCTCCTCTTCCCGACACCTCTTTGTGAACCCTCTGATTCGTGTCCCCACGTCACTCACCTCTCCGTTTCTATTCCAGGAATCCTTTGTTGCCCAACCACACCTTGCTTACCTCTGTCCTACACCTTTCCATGAACCCTTTACTACCTTACTACACATCACTCCTCTATTTCTGATACAGAACTTCTCCATGAAACCTGTGCTGGCTGTCCACACCTAAATCACATTGACCAACACCATTTCATGAACCCTTTGTTGCCTGACCACACCTCACTCACTATTTCCAGGTAACTCCTCATAAACCTTCAATGACCCCATATAACTCACCTTGTCATCTTTCCTACTTGTACAATATTCCTTTGGCCACCTAATCTTCACCTTTTGATCACTTTCGTCCCATGTAATTCTCAGAATATTTTTCACATTTCCCTTGTGTTTCCAGTTACCATTTCCAGTCTGATGAGTGAATTCGTTCAGTTGGCCATAGGGCTGCCTATCAGATTTGTCAGAGAGGCAGCCAAATGGACAACTAAGGCAACTTGCACAGCAGACTGACAATGCCACTGTCAATTGGAAGATAGTGGCTTAGCACTATCAGTCTGCAACCTTCAGGTTGCTAGGGCTTGGTTTGCTTTGATATGATTGAAGACTGTTTTGTATTTAAGTTAAATCAAGAGCCTTCCCCGACAGATTCAAGGCAATGCTTGGAGCATAAAGCTAACACTTTGTTGTAGGTTTTTTGTTTTTTCTGACTGCACTTATTAATTTTTGATTGAAGTGGGTAAGTTTTTGTCAGCTCTCTCTATGTCTGCCCCATGTCTTTATTGCTTATACACTTTATTGATTGAATAAAGTATGCTTTATTTTTAGCGTATGTACTTTACAGTGTTTGGATGTCTTCTTTCCATTCTCCAGTCCCCTTTACAGGCTTGGGTTCACCCAGTAGCCACAACTCCTACCACTGAAACCAGCACAGGTACACTTTCCTCAATGGGAACCAGAACCTTTACTGGCCTAGAACGTCGCAAGCTTATCCAGCAGCAGTTGGTGTTATTGCTACATGCACACAAGTGTCAACGACAGCAGAAAGGCAGTGGTGTCATGCATGTATGCAGTCTTCCCCATTGTCTTACCATGAAGAATGTTCTGAATCACATGCCACATTGTAAAGCTGGGAGAACCTGCCAGGGTAAGCTGTTATCAAATGTACCAAGTTGTTAAAATAACCTTTACTGCTGCTCCGTATTCACTGTACCATGTTCCCAACTAGAGATGAGCGAATTATTCAAAAATTCGATTCGGCTGATTCGGCGAATTTCAGGAAGAAATTCGATTCGATGCGAATTTATTCGCTACGAAGTTAACTTATAAAAAGGGTTTCTAGGCTTCAGAGAGCCTTTAAATTAGTGCAGAACACTGTACCTTTAATTTAAATGCCCTTGGAGATGAGGAAGGAGAAGGAGAAGGAGAAGGATGAGAAGAAGGAGAAGGAGAAGGATGAGAAGAAGGAGAAGGAGAAGGATGAGAAGAAGGAGAAGGAGAAGGATGAGAAGAATGAGAAGGATGAGAAGAAGGAGAAGGAGAAGGATGAGAAGAAGGAGAAGGAGAAGGATGAGAAGATGGAGAAGGAGAAGGATGAGAAGAAGGAGAAGGATGAGAAGAAGGAGAAGGATGAGAAGAAGGAGAAGGATGAGAAGAAGGAGAAGGATGAGAAGAAGGATGAGAAGAAGGATGAGAAGAAGGAGAAGGATGAGAAGAAGGATGAGAAGAAGGAGAAGGATGAGAAGAAGGATGAGAAGAAGGAGAAGGATGAGAAGAAGGAGAAGGAGAAGGATGAGAAGAAGGAGAAGGATGAGAAGAAGGAGAAGGATGAGAAGAAGGATGAGAAGAAGGATGAGAAGAAGGAGAAGGATGAGAAGAAGGACAGTTCTGTGACAGTTTCTGTCTATTTCTAACAGTTCTGTGACATTCACTCCATACAGCGGTTTCAACCGCTGTATGGAGGGAATGTCACAGAACTGTCAGAAATAGCCTATTTCTGACAGTTCTGGGACATTCACTCCATACAGCGGTTGAAACATTGTATCTATTTGTTTCCATAAATGAATCCATTTATGGAAACAAATAGATACAATGTTTCAACCGCTGTATGGAGTGAATGTCCCAGAACTGTCAGAAATAGCCTATTTCTGACAGTTCTGGGACATTCACTCCATATAGCGGTTGAAACATTGTATCTATTTGTTTCCATAAATGACATTCTGCAGATACACTTAGAGGAGCTCTGCAGATACACTTTTTGCCGGCTTGGAATTATTTTTATTTTCATCCTACTTCTTCTTTTTCTTCTTCTTCTTCATCCTCATCCTCTTCTTCTTCTTCTGAGGATGAGGATGAAGAAGAAGAAGAAGTAGGATGAAAATAAGATTAATTCCAAGCCGGCAAAAAGTGTATCTGCAGAGCTCCTCTAAGTGTATCTGCAGAATAGAGGAGCTCTGCAGATACACTTTTTGCCGGCTTGGAATTATTCTTATTTTCATCCTACTTCTTCTTCTTCTTCTTCATCCTCATCCTCTTCTTCTTCTTCTGAGGATGAGGATGAGGATGAAGAAGAAGAAGAAGAAGAAGTAGGATGAAAATAAGATTAATTCCAAGCCGGCAAAAAGTGTATCTGCAGAGCTCCTCTAAGTGTATCTGCAGAATAGAGGAGCTCTGCAGATACACTTTTTGCCGGCTTGGAATTATTCTTATTTTCATCCTACTTCTTCTTCTTCTTCATCCTCATCCTCAGAAGAAGAAGAAGAGGATGAGGATGAAGAGGAAGAAGAAGAAGAAGTAGGATGAAAATAAGAATAATTCCAAGCCGGCAAAAAGTGTATCTGCAGAGCTCCTCTATTCTGCAGATACACTTAGAGGAGCTCTGCAGATACACTTTTTGCCGGCTTGGAATTATTCTTATTTTCATCCTACTTCTTCTTCTTCATCCTCATCCTCATCCTCTTCTTCTTCTTCTGAGGATGAGGATGAGGATGAAGAAGAAGAAGAAGAAGTAGGATGAAAATAAGAATTCCAAACCGGCAAAAAGTGTATCTGCAGAGTTCCTCTATTTCTGACAGTTCTCTGACAGCTGCTTCACATGTACAGCGGTTGAAACATCTGTTTCCGAATAAAAACATCTGTATCCTAAATGGAAACTAATAGATACAATGTTTCAACCGCTGTACATGTGAAGGAACTGTCAGAGAAATGTCAGAAATAGCGGAGCTCTCTGCAGGGACACTTTTGCCGGCTGATCGGGAAAAATCCAATTCGCGCACCCGAAGTAGGCAAATATTCGGATTCGCCGCGAATCAAATTTTTCCTGAAATTCGTATCGAATTCCGGTTCGCCTGGTTCGATTCGCTCATCTCTATTCCCAGCCTTTGACTCCCTACTTTTAGATATTTTTTTCCATTGCCTTCAGTGCAAAAACTGTCAGGCTGATCAGTCATTGTAGCTTCTGAATGTGACATCATAGTGCCTGTAAAATATGAAATTAAAAGAAAAAAGATGCAGAATGTGAATAGGATTCCAATATGTAAATCTTAGCGTTCAGGAGACAGCTATTAAATCATTTTCGATGTCTTTACTGTATATTTCTTGGTTCCATAAAATTGCTGCTGGAAACCAAATTTGACTCTTCAATTCTACATTAAATAGCCCACCTTGCTTATGATTTGGTTGCCCATTTGAGATGAAACAATTTTAAGCTTTTAGGTAGGCTAAAACTGAATGTTTTAAGAGTGTTTTATTTTATAACAGAGCTTTGTCTAAAGAATTGTAGGCTTGTTGTGGGCTTTTGAATCATGTCTCAAGAATATGACTTTTATCAAGACATAATATTATATGGCAAACAGCTCAGCAATAGCCGGATGCTAAGAGTTAATTTTGTCTTGGTTGAACCATCTAGCTAGAGAAATGTAATGGGTAAAGGGATTGTTTTTCTTTCCTCCTAGAGACAATACTATTTTAAAGTTCTCAGGTGATCAAACACCATTATTCAGACTTCAATAAGCAGGTAAACATATACAAGGTCTGGACATGACAATAGAGGAACCAAACTGATTGTCTGAGAGCTTAACCAAAACCTGTAGAGTGTGATGAACCAACAAACCTCTGAAACTATTACTATCTACTATTGTTCACCAAGGGTGAAAGCATTAACAATTGTTTACCATGAGTCAAATACAAGGGCTAGGCAAACAGAGATTTTTTTCCCTACACAGAGGGAATGTTGATGCTGAAACCAAGGGGTGAAATTCAGGACATTTAAGTTTAAAAGTTCACTGTATATCATTACAAAAATGTACTACAAAAACAGATTATAAATAAGATGTCATAGACTTTAAACACCACTAAATACTCAGCAATGGGAACTATATATCACTAACTTGAGTATTGAGATGATGGGAAGTAAGATGTATTATAAACTAGCATTAGTTACATGTCTTATCAGGAAACAAACAGGATGATACTTCAAGGAGGAATAACCGAATATACACCTATATTCCATGGTCCCTATTTAGAATATCATAGGTATGATCACTGCTATATCTGGAAAGTGCTGTATATTTTATTCCTGAAATTACCTGAAGATTCCACCCAAGATATGAGTCATATCAAATACTCACATTGTTCTGTGATACATGACCGCCACCTGGCGGGCAGGTGAGAAATAGCTTATGTACACACATTTCTCAACTAGCCAATCAGGAAGCCTGGTGGGAAGGTATCTTAGAACAATGGACTAGTGGATATAAAAAGCCCATGTGCTGTAACAAAAAAAAAAAACCTCATGAAAAAGAAGAACCCTCATAAGACCTCATGGAAAGACCTGACATCTGAAGAAGATCTCTGCTGAAATAACTACTCTTCCATCTTTTCAAACTTCCTAAAACTTTAAACCTCTAAACTTATAACTTCCTACATTCTCCCCTATTGAATCTCTCACTTGCCTATATATCAGTCTAAAGGCGTTCCACTGCCAGCTAAATCCACGGGAGAGTTGCCTAGTCTGACGTCCGGGTGTGGTGAGATGTTTATTTGATTTGTATTAATTACTTTCTCTGTTGTGTAGAATCATAAAAATTACCGTAGTGTATTACAACAATATTGGATAGTTAGATATATGTAGTCAGATACTGTGTTACTGTTAAAAAAATTGTTGATTGCCATATTATAAATTTTTCCATATTTCATAATTTATTGAATATTAATAACCAGAGTATCATATATCAAGGGCTTACTTCTTGCAAGCCTATGGCCACGGCATGTAAGAATATAACCTTTGAGATATTCGAAATTATTAATTATTAATAAATTTAATAAAAATCATATCATTTAAATTTGTGATTGATGTAATTAGTTAGAGACATTATTAGTGTGTCTTACATTGGTAGGATATATTTTTGATTGTGTGTACCAATATTCATTTATCACCAGTCTTTTGTGTTTTGTGTTAATATATATATAATTTTTGTACATAAATAAATTTTTATATTTATCTATTATAAGGCAAATTTTGTGTGTATGGTACGAAATCATATTGGCTAAAAGAATTCAAGGTATAATAATAAGTGGTGATCAAATTATCAAGGTGTCCAAATTATTGGTTTACTAAATATTTGCCGTATTTTAACGGCTGGAGGCACTGTAATATTTCATCTAAGGGAAAGGGACACGCCCTTTATAAATAATATATCCTTACATAAACCACCACAACATAAATTTGGAGGCACTGCTGAGATCCATAGAAATCGTACCATAACACAAAACGCACTGGTGATTGTATATTTGTACACGTTGTCAAACATATATTTGGTATCAAAATGGCATCCAGTAATCACGGATCCACCTCTTCCAATCATAACGAGGAAAATATGGCGGCCCAAGGTATTGAGGAAGAAACTCTGAAGCCAGCCCGGAAAGCTGCCGGTGCTTGGCAGAATTATGTTGAATGTGGAGTAATAGATTATCTCCGCAAGAGATTAGGTCTGGGGGATAGCCATAATGAGTTTGTGGATGAAGAAAAAAAACAGGCTATGAGCACCTTTGAGGACCTGTTTAACCAAAAGGGCCAGGTTGTTGGGTTTTTAATGGCATTTGCTGGAGCAGAAAGTGATAGAGGCCGTGACAGACTTCTCCTAGAAGCTTGGCCCATGTTATGGTTCATGACCGCTGGAGCTGCCCAGCGGACCATGACTCTAAGGGAAGAGTTGTCAGAGGCCCGCCTCTTGTTAGAAAGCAAAAATCAGGACATTGAGTCTTTGAAAGGGAAGCTTGGTCATGCCGGTGTTCGTTTAGACGAATCCGAGAAACATTATGATAGATTGGTCGGAGACTTTCGAAGTGCTCAGGACCTATATGAAAGAAACTTTCAGGAATTAAAACAACTTCAAAAGAAGTATCAGGACTTAAAAGATGAGGTGGAGTACTTCAGATCAGAGAGGTTATCTCCTGTCAAAATTAAAGTTCACCCAGGGGATAAGCATGACCAGTCAGAACTTACCTTGATAAAATCTGAGCAGAAAACTCTGGAGGAGCAGATTATAAGGTTGACGGCCCAAATAAATTCTGGGGTCCAAAGACGGACCAACCCAGTCAAGCCAGAGGCTGATGAGCGGAGATACCCGCATCACAGCGAAGTATCTGATAGTGAGTCAGGGTCAGAATATAGGTCACCTCCTAAGCTTTCAAGATACACTCCAGAGCGCTCTGAAGAAAGATATGAGGTTTCATATAGGCAGGAAGGGAAATCCCAGGGGTCATTCAGGAGATATGACACCCCAAAGGTCATTAAGTTCCTGAAGGACACTGTTCCTATGTTTTCTAAGAAAGGGTCCCTTGAAATCACCGAACACATGAAAACATATGAACAGACGTTAGAGATTCTGGGCATTAGAGATGACCACACCAAAATAGAATTGCTGCCATGGGTGTTTGAGGAGAAATACCGGCAATTCTTTGAGACCTTGAGGGCCTATTCCAATCAGTCCTGGAGAGAGGTTAAACATAAGTGCCACATGGAATTTGGGCCTTATAAAACTGTAACCTCTGCCAAGGCTGCGGCCTACAATTTAAAGTGTGGTCCTCACCAAAGCCCTGCAGAATTTCTGGCTGTCCTCAGAAATGCCTATTTCCTGGCTGAAAAGGATCCCAATCCTAACCAGCCAGAATTCAAGACACTATTCTATGAAGCATTACCTGCTTACATAAAATTGGGACTTGCAAAGGATTACAGAAAGGGATGCTCTCTTGACTGGTTGGTGAGAGAGAGTGACTATTTATTCTCGATCCAACAGTCCAGTGAGGGCGGGATAAAAAGAGAACCTAAAAATAGCCCCAAGATAGTAGCAGCCACTACCGTTTCCCCTCCAAATCCAAATGTGCAGGCAGAGAAGAAATCATATGCGGAAGTAGTCCGTGGGGGTAAAACCAATGGTTCCCCTAGATTTGCACCTCAAACCCAGCAAGTGAAGGAGGTCCATAACTTTGCACCCCAAAACCAGTGGGTGAGAAAGGATAGGCAAAAGCCAGGGAACTACGGTAGTGGAAGTGAGAAGAATAAAAAGTATGGTAAGGGCCAGTACAGTGATGAAAATCAAAGGAGGCAATGGTATCCTCAGAGGTTCTATTATCCTCGCCAAAACCAACATGGGAATTTTTATGGGAACCCCAATTTCAACAGGAACCATAATTACAATAAGAATCCCAATTTTAATAAAAACTCCGATTTCCAAAGATTTCCTCCACGCCAAGAACACCCTCAGGCTCAAAGGGGGGATACAGTACCCCAGGCTCCCTTTAATAACAGGGAGACCCCAAAACCTCAGAGAGAACAATGGCGTCGGGACCAGAGCAGTAGTTCTGACTCTGAGTCTCATTACCAGTCCCGTCCAAAATACAAGCGCAAGTATAGGAAGAGGGAGAATCAACAGAATGACTCCTCTGAGCGTATTGGACAAATAGAGGCACAGGTCAGCAAAATGGCTGAACAAATGGACAGGCTTGTCATTCAATTTCCATCCAATCCTTTTTTAGGAGCAGCTCCTGTGACCAACCAAGGGTCACAGAATTAACAGGCAACCAAGCCTTAAACCAACAGGGGAGGACACTGAGTCAAATGACAGGAGATGTGTGCCCCGTCCCTGACACGCCTACTAATGGAGAAGCTAGTTCTCAGGCAAGGGGGGACCATTTGTTGGTTATTAATGATTCTCCTGTTTTTCAGTGTCCATCTATTGCCCCTAATATAGTCGCGGCATCGGAAGTCGTCGGGATTGACAAGCCAGACGGAGCACCAACTTCTAGTTGTGCTTCTGTCTTGAGACAGTCCAAGAATCCCACCAGGGAGGATAAGGGTGATGTGTCCACCACATGCGGTGAGATAAGAGCTAGTCATAGGTTATTGAAGGGCCCACAGATCTTCAACCACACTAATTTCATGTGTGAGCTGACTGAATCTGATGGGAGATATTATGCCACGGTGCAGGTGCAGGATGCCAGTGATCTTTCGATTGTCGGCTTAATAGACACTGGATCCCAAGCAACCATCATGTCACAGGAACATTTTGACAAAGTGGCGAATGTCATGCCCACCAAGCCGAGACTTAAAAGTTTTGACAGCTCATTGATTGGTGTAGGTGGAGACCCGTTACAAGTCATGGGTACCGCCTGGCTTAAATTGAAACTGGGTAATAAGGAACTGAGACACCCCATCATCATTGCCAGTATCTCCCAGCACCACATGATAATTGGGATGGACTTCCTAAAAAGGCTGAACACCATAGTTGATTGTGTGAACCAAGTCCTGTGGTCACAGGTAAATACCCCAATTAAATATGGGAAACTTAAAACTCCCCATTCCCGACAACACTGCCACCTGGTGGAAGAAAGGCCTGGATCATTAGAAATCCATTTCAGGAACAGCCAACTTCCTGATATAACGGTTATCAAACCTGATGACCATAACCCTATCAGAAGAGATGAGGAACACATTTTTAGAATTCCCCAAGATAAAATCAAAGATATTTCCCTCCAAGATGACATCCTTACGATATCTTTTCATCAGGAGGATAAACCAAGAAAAGGGGGAGATCACACCCAATTCTTGACAGGTATTGAAAGGGTTAACAGCGACTTGTTTATCCCCATCCGGATAAATGGTCTTAATAGGTCAAAATATGCCAAACTAGATTTGAGACAGGAACACAGCTTTGTAAGCCATGGGTTGATAAAACACCTGACCGAAATGGAAATGATCCGTTTCTCCACACCTCAGCGTCATTGGATTTCAGACTCCCTTGATGACTCTGATGATTACAATTCAATGGCTAGGTGTCTCTTAAACGTCACTGTAGGAAACAAAACAGCCACCCATGTGTTCCTAGTCTTGGATAATCCCCAAACTAAAATTTATTTTGGCAACGATGTATTACATCGCTTTGCAATGCAAGTCGACCTAATTAATGACTGTTTATGGAGTCGACTAAAGGGGGACCCCGAAAAATACCAAAATCTGGACTTAGCTTTAAAATCCCAGCAACAGATGCCTTATGCTGTTGAAGTCCAGGTAGCCCAGAGGATTACAATTCCTAAGGGCATAAATAACTTCATACTCCCCATCCAAGTTAAAAAGGGACATAGACTGAAGGGGTCAGATGCATTAGTATGCCTCTCCCATAAAATGCAGGGGGAGGGACTGAACATTACACACACGCCCTTAGTCAACACACATCAATCCCCGATGTACATTTACGTACATAATCTGTCCAATCAGGACATCGTCTTACCCAAAGAGACCCTTATTGGTCTAGCGGTAGAGACTGAATATTATACCTTTGGGGTTACTAACCAGGTGATTGGACTCATCCCCGATGAATATTTGTCGGAGGAACAATTAATTGAACAAACATTCCATTCATTACCAGAGGGTATTTTTACCATAGAGTCCATTTATCCATTCGATTCTAAAGATGGCACCTGTCGAATCGAAGAGACATCAATTGTCTTTGATCACCCAATCAAAGAACAAGAGTACCCCAAAGAACCTGGATGGCAGGAGAACACACACACACATCACATACCCAATGACCTCACCACAAAACTTGAAGAGGCATATGAGATAGGTCAGCCGGAAAGCTTTCCTGGATTCAAGGAGTTAGTGGAAGAGATGGTGGCCCTCGCCGACGCGTGTGCCAGTGATCTCGACCGACAATTGCTCCGAGAGCTTCTCCTTGAATTCCAAGAGATCTTTGCCAAGGATTCTTACGATTGTGGGACTACTGACCTACACATCGCTAGGATCCAAACAGATCCAGATGCCCCACCAGTATTCGTAAGACAGTATAGGTTACCATTAGCTTCCTATGAATCTCTAGCTGAGATTATCAGGAAGTTACATGAAAGGGGTATAATTAGGCCCATCCACAGCTCCTACAACCACCCGATCCTGGGTATTTTAAAACCCAATGGACAATGGCGTTTATGCGCTGATCTCCGTCAGCTGAACAAACGTGTGTACATGTCAGGATGGCCGGTCCCATACATAGACCAGTGTCTCGCCCAGCTCCAAGGATCCCAGGTTTTCACAGCTTTGGATTGTGCACAGGGGTATTGGACCATAAAGGTGAGTGAGGAAGACCAATACAAACTGGCCTTCAGTTTTGGGAATCGACAATATTGTTGGGTACGAATGCCTTTCGGATTCATAAATTCCGGACATGAATTTGCTGTGTTCATGCACAAGGCCATGCCAGACGCCTTCGAAAGGGGGACGTTGGCATATGTGGACGATATCCTGATCAAAAGTACTGATATGGCCAAACACATTACAGAACTTCGGCATGTCCTGGGCCAATTAAAAGCAGCAGGAGTAAAACTGTCCTTACAAAAAGCCCAGTGGTGTCGCACGAAGGTAAACTTCCTAGGCCATGAAGTTACTGCTGAAGGTTTGAACCCACAAAAGAAGAAAGTTGAGGCGGTTCTGAATTGTAAAGTCCCTACTAACCTTAAAGAATTGAGATCATTCCTAGGTATGGTAAACTACTCGCGTAAGTTTATTGATAATTACGCCGAGATAAGCAAGCCACTGCTTCACCTACTGAAGAAGGATGTCGAATGGTCGTGGGGTAAGAAACAGGAGGACGCCATGAAGGAATTAAAGGAACGTCTCACACAAGCGCCGTGTCTCGGATATCCCGAAGGGGGTAAAAATTTCTATCTAGAGACAGGGTTTACGCAGGTAAGTATGAGTTCTGTTCTTTACCAGAAACGTGATGATGTCAGTAAGGTGATTGCCTATGCCAGTAAAACTTTGTCCCCGGTTGAAGTAAAGTTCAGTGACTGTGAAAAAGCTCTATTGTCCACCGTGTGGGCATTACAGAATTTTCGCAGTTACATTCAGGGAGAGAGAATCATTGTTGAAACGGCACACCAGCCTTTACAGTATTTAAAGAGTGAACGTATCAAGGGAGGAAATGTGTCTAATAGCCGCATCACTGCTTGGACTTTGTCTTTGCAAGGGTGGCCTCTTGAAATTCGGTACAAACAGAACAAGGAAAGTCCAGTAGCCCAGGGCCTAGCCGAGCTCCATGATTGTTCCGCAACTACGCCTGCTATGGAGGCCCCGGACACTGACTTTCTGGAAGAACAACTGTTCTCTCCCTACAAGGTTTACGATGAAGAATACTGTAAACAGCTGCCGTGTGTATATGTGGATGGTTGTGCTTTTCATCACAAGGATGGGGAACAGCTCCAACTAGTGGCAGGTATTGGAATCGTTTGGACCCAAGGTGTCACCCCAATTTCTGTGGGATACAAACTTGGACCAAAAAGCAGTCAGGTTGCTGAACTTACTGCAATTCTTAGAGCAGTTGAGATGGCTATAGAGTTCAACATCAGAGAGTGTGCCATCATAACCGATTCCAATTATGTCAGGAATAGTTTTGTGGAGTATTTTCCTAGGTGGAAGCGAAACAACATGAACAAGAGTAATCACAAACCCGTGAAACATGGTAAGCTCTTTTGTCACATCGATGAACTGGTAAGGTACAATGATCTCACTCTGCACTTCAAGAAGACCAAAGGCCACTCCAAGGTTCTAGGTGCCGAGAAAGAAGGGAACGATCTGGCCGATTCTCTAGCCAAGGAAGGGGCAATCACCGGTGAACTGTTAGACATTGATCAATTTTTAGGTACCGTACAGGTTGAAGCTGTCACCAGGCAACAGGCCAGAACAACTGGTGATCCAAATGCATTACAATGGAGTCACGATTCTCCTAGTGAGGATTTAATTACTGCCCAAAAAGAAGACCCAATAATTGGCTTGTTTTATAGTCATATAGAAGATCCCAACCAAAATCCCATAAATAAGGAAGTATATAGTGGGAAGGAGGATTTACGTATCTTAATGAAATCCAAATCCCAATTTTCTTTATACCAGGGATTGTTGATACGAACCTCAAAGGGTGGCGTACAACAATGGGTCGTCCCACTTAAATTTAGAGGTTTGATGCTACAGCATGCCCATGATGCTCCCACTTCCGGTCATCGTGGAGAGAAGATCACGTATGAGATCCTGCGGGATTATGCCTACTGGCCTCATATGTTACGTGATGTGAAGGAATACTGCCAAGGTTGCCTAATATGTCCCCAATTTCAACCTACCAAGCCAACTCACAGAGCACCTCTCCAGAAGAGGGGGATATGTATGCCTTGGTCAGACCTTCAGATGGATTTTATTGGGCCAGTAACAAAATCTTCACGAGGAAATCGGTATATGTTAACAGTTACATGTTTATTCACCAAGTATGTCGAATGTATACCAGCACCAAATAACAGCTCCGAGACATGTGCTGCATTGCTAATAAATCATGTATTTTCTCGTTTTGGTTTACCTCAGAGGATAGAGTCTGATAGAGGATCGCACTTCACTAGCGAAGTGATGGCCAAATTGTGGAAAATTTTGGGGGTTAAAAGGAAATTGCATATCGCCTATCGGCCAGCCTCTAGTGGTGGTGTAGAACGATACAATCAGACCATCGTTAATGTCCTTAAGAAATTTGTTAAGGAAACAGGCAAAGATTGGGATGTCAAGCTCCCGCTGGTCCTGATGGCGTTGAGGGCTACTCCGAATACAGTTACAAAAATGTCATCTTTTGAACTGATGACAGGTAGACGGATGGTACTGCCCCAGCACTTATTGTATCGCACTACAGATCAAAATTTGATCAATGCTACCACCACACACCAGTACATAGAGGATTTACGTAAACATCTGCAATATGCTTTTGCCTTTGCCCAGCGAAATTTGGAAAGAGCTGCAACTAGTGCTAAGACATACTATGATCTCAAAACCTCCAAGAAGGAATATGAGATTGGTGACAAGGTCTATCTATACAACTTTGCAAGAGACCAGATCAAGGAACGGAAATTCCTTCCATCTTGGAAAGGTCCGTTCTCTATCATTGATAAAATCTCTCCGGTCGCATATAAATTGCAGGTTACCCGGTATGGTGAAATCAGTGATAGATGGGTGCACATCAACCAATTACGTGCTTGCCATCCAAAGTCTCAATTGCAGTTGTTGGAAGACTGAACCCACCAATTCCTATCTGGAGATATTGAGATCATTCTTAAATTTCCTTTAAACATATTACTCATTTTTTGCCTTACAGGATCCAGTAACATAATTTTATGTATATCCCATACTTAAACTGTTCATTTTAATAATTTAGAAAGGAAGGCCCAGACTATGACCAGACCGGCGATCGGAGGTGTCAATGACCGGACCCTAGAAGGAAGCTATAATGTCCTGTGGGAAAGACCAGATGCCAGAGATCGATCCGGAGACGATAACCTGATGTCCAAGGCCACCAAGGGCCAGTCCAGAGGAAAAAACCCGCATAGGAGACCGTCTAAGAGACCTGTCGTGCGGAGGACCCATGGACCCCAAGGTGGATGTGTCAGGCCAGGCCGGCCTCATCACAAGACCAGGATCGTCATCGGAAGTGTCCATCTAAAGACGCCGAGTCAAGTTGAGGAACAACCAGCATTACCGCTGCCATTTTGTTATCGGAAATTTTTTTTTATTATTTCATTCCCTTCACCGGAGAAGACGAACAATCACTCTAGCCAAAAGCCCCACTCATGTTTTGCGACACAGACACCCCTATACACGTGCCTGTACCCCAAACAAAGGGGGATTTTGTTGTGGGCTTTTGAATCATGTCTCAAGAATATGACTTTTATCAAGACATAATATTATATGGCAAACAGCTCAGCAATAGCCGGATGCTAAGAGTTAATTTTGTCTTGGTTGAACCATCTAGCTAGAGAAATGTAATGGGTAAAGGGATTGTTTTTCTTTCCTCCTAGAGACAATACTATTTTAAAGTTCTCAGGTGATCAAACACCATTATTCAGACTTCAATAAGCAGGTAAACATATACAAGGTCTGGACATGACAATAGAGGAACCAAACTGATTGTCTGAGAGCTTAACCAAAACCTGTAGAGTGTGATGAACCAACAAACCTCTGAAACTATTACTATCTACTATTGTTCACCAAGGGTGAAAGCATTAACAATTGTTTACCATGAGTCAAATACAAGGGCTAGGCAAACAGAGATTTTTTTCCCTACACAGAGGGAATGTTGATGCTGAAACCAAGGGGTGAAATTCAGGACATTTAAGTTTAAAAGTTCACTGTATATCATTACAAAAATGTACTACAAAAACAGATTATAAATAAGATGTCATAGACTTTAAACACCACTAAATACTCAGCAATGGGAACTATATATCACTAACTTGAGTATTGAGATGATGGGAAGTAAGATGTATTATAAACTAGCATTAGTTACATGTCTTATCAGGAAACAAACAGGATGATACTTCAAGGAGGAATAACCGAATATACACCTATATTCCATGGTCCCTATTTAGAATATCATAGGTATGATCACTGCTATATCTGGAAAGTGCTGTATATTTTATTCCTGAAATTACCTGAAGATTCCACCCAAGATATGAGTCATATCAAATACTCACATTGTTCTGTGATACATGACCGCCACCTGGCGGGCAGGTGAGAAATAGCTTATGTACACACATTTCTCAACTAGCCAATCAGGAAGCCTGGTGGGAAGGTATCTTAGAACAATGGACTAGTGGATATAAAAAGCCCATGTGCTGTAACAAAAAAAAAAAACCTCATGAAAAAGAAGAACCCTCATAAGACCTCATGGAAAGACCTGACATCTGAAGAAGATCTCTGCTGAAATAACTACTCTTCCATCTTTTCAAACTTCCTAAAACTTTAAACCTCTAAACTTATAACTTCCTACATTCTCCCCTATTGAATCTCTCACTTGCCTATATATCAGTCTAAAGGCGTTCCACTGCCAGCTAAATCCACGGGAGAGTTGCCTAGTCTGACGTCCGGGTGTGGTGAGATGTTTATTTGATTTGTATTAATTACTTTCTCTGTTGTGTAGAATCATAAAAATTACCGTAGTGTATTACAACAATATTGGATAGTTAGATATATGTAGTCAGATACTGTGTTACTGTTAAAAAAATTGTTGATTGCCATATTATAAATTTTTCCATATTTCATAATTTATTGAATATTAATAACCAGAGTATCATATATCAAGGGCTTACTTCTTGCAAGCCTATGGCCACGGCATGTAAGAATATAACCTTTGAGATATTCGAAATTATTAATTATTAATAAATTTAATAAAAATCATATCATTTAAATTTGTGATTGATGTAATTAGTTAGAGACATTATTAGTGTGTCTTACATTGGTAGGATATATTTTTGATTGTGTGTACCAATATTCATTTATCACCAGTCTTTTGTGTTTTGTGTTAATATATATATAATTTTTGTACATAAATAAATTTTTATATTTATCTATTATAAGGCAAATTTTGTGTGTATGGTACGAAATCATATTGGCTAAAAGAATTCAAGGTATAATAATAAGTGGTGATCAAATTATCAAGGTGTCCAAATTATTGGTTTACTAAATATTTGCCGTATTTTAACGGCTGGAGGCACTGTAATATTTCATCTAAGGGAAAGGGACACGCCCTTTATAAATAATATATCCTTACATAAACCACCACAACAGGCTTCTTCTTCAACTTTTGAAATAAACCTGTGGGATTCACAAACGAAGATGTAGGTCTAAGTGAATTCTCCCTTTGAGGTAGACCGACGGTGCTCCAAAGGACAGTGTCTTCTTGGCACTTTAAATAGCATGAGAGTATAAGGTGAAGAGCCAGCAATCGCTCTCCAGATAAAACTACTTTATTAACCACTTCCAGTCCGCACACTTTTACCCCCTTCCTGTCCAGGCCAATTTTCAGCTTTCAGTGCTGTCACACTTTGAATAACAATTGCGCGGTCATGCAACACTTTACCCATATGAATTTTTTAGCATATTTTTGAGACAGATAAAGCTTTATTTTGGTGGTATTTATTCACCACTGGGATTTTTATTTTTTTTTGCTATGTAAATGAAAATGTCCAAAAATTTTGAAAAAAAGTGTTTTTCTTATAAAATTTTGCAAATAAATAGTATTTCATCATAAATCTTGGCCAAAATTTATTCCGTTATCTTTTTAGTAAAAAAATAAAAATAACCCAAATTAGTTTATAACCCAAAATTATAATTTTTAAACATTTTTTTTATTTTTTTATATTCTTTTTTATGGGTTTTTTTTACATACTGTCACCTTAGCAGTACAGTGTCACCATGGTGACATTGTACTATTTGTGGGGGGTGATGAAGATTTTTTTTTTTTTTACACTGATTGCTTTTACACCCATAAAGGCTGTAAAAGCAATAATTTCTCTGTCTCTGTAGCTGCATTCTTGCAGCCATTGAGAACTACTGTGTGAGCTGTGATTGGTCACAGCTGTTGTAAATAGCCTTGTACCATGTGACCTCTGTGATCATTCACAGATTTCACACGTAGTAAGCAGTGATGTCAGAAGTGACATCTTCCCTACTACTCTTGCCAATCAGTGATCACATGATCGGGACCTCGCACAGAGGTCCCTGTAACAGCGTATACCCAGAAATGGACGCAGTTCAACCATTTTGGCTTCAACCTCCATCTTGGCAAAGGGATTAACCATCCTGACAAATATATTTCTCCCTCATTCTTCCCCCCTCCCTTTCTGAGAGTCCCAGCGACATTTGGCCAGTGTGTATGTGTGTCACAGAAGGGTCATAGGAGCTATAAAGCCCCCCAAGGGAGCCGGGGCCTCCCTGTCCAAAGATCCTGAAAATTGTAACACCTCAGAAGAGATAAGGTAAGCTTTCCCAGGAGTTGAAAGAGATTCCGACCTAATAAACCTAACTCAGCGTATGTGACAGAATCAGATAACCGTTGTTAAAATCCATTTTCCCCCTATGTCTCATATCTTGGAATATGAGAGACTTACATAAAAACCTGACATATCGTCAGATTGGCTACAAAAAGGCGAACAGTTTGTTGGATTACTTGCCTTGTCTCGAATACACAGGAAAGCAGAAAAGTAGATCTCGTGAACCGTTCAGTATAGAATTACATATTTCACCTCTAATCAATCCTCAGACGTGTCTGCATAATAATCTACCTGCGGGTGGAATGTCACTTGTGCAGATGGAAAGTTAAGGGCCAAAATATGAGTAACGGGAGATTTTGGCTCTAGTTGAGGTATCCACCCATACCTCCACGCCCTACACGGGGTATTGGTCCTTGACTTCAGAGACACCCCCTGCTGGGGACTACAAAATAGGCTGTCAGGCCTAAGAGTGGGAGTTGAAGACGTCTCCCATTTTAACATCAATGCCACCTGGGGAGACCCGTGCCCTTTTGCTCTGAAACTTGGATCTGCTAACCCAGGATTTTGGCAAGTACCTTAACCCTTTCACCTCTCTCTGATATCTCTTTGCTGTGCTGTTGGTCTCTGTATGTTTATATATATATCTTAGTTACCTCTTTTCTGTAAATATTTTTATTGCACCCGTTTGACCTTTTAGTAATAAATCTTTCCTTCTGAAAGTGTTAAACTGTTTCTATAGCGCTTTTATTGCAATTTACGAATTCCTGCCTCTAAAGAAAATGCTGCTGTTTGTTTAACCCTCTGTATAACCGTGTTATGCAGACGATTACCTCAACCATTATAGTGTTATTGCTGAGATTTCCGAGGTTCCTCTTTCTCTGTACAAAAAGGAGGTAGTGGCAGTGTGAAGGGTTAATTGCGTAATTAACCTGACCCAGTAACAATCGCTCAGGCTGCCGGTACATCGATTGTGGTCCAATTAGCTGGAAAATCATTGTGCAGGGTGCAGTTGGGTGTGGCATTGTTACGCACGTGACATCGCGGTTTTAGATCAGCTAGTCCTTCGGTCACAAGTTTGGTGAGAAGGCCTGGGGTCTGACGCCGCGATCGTGACAGTCCCATCTGACGATCGGTGTTCCACACAGCGGGCTCCAGATCGTGGTGCTGCGTGCTCCCAGGGAGCGCGCACAAGCAGGGTGCGGGG
The DNA here is from genome assembly GCF_062004578.1 of Staurois parvus. Taxonomy (NCBI): domain Eukaryota; kingdom Metazoa; phylum Chordata; class Amphibia; order Anura; family Ranidae; genus Staurois; species Staurois parvus. The sequence goes on from NW_028317814.1 coordinate 21,471,154, forward strand.
AGGCCGTTTATAAACGGCCACTCCACCCTGCACTGCCACCGTCCAGCCGTTTATATACAACAGCAGGACGGGAAATGGTTAATAAAGGGTACAGTGTGCAAGTTACAGCAGCTTACGCATTTTGGTAAAAAAACATTATTCATAGCCATGGCTATGAATAAAGACCTAATAAAGACTGGTCACTGCTAATCTCTCTCCCTGTGCAGGGTGACTAGTCTTGTATCTGCCCCTATTGTATTTTGCAGGCAGCGTGTAGTGGGTGGGCCACATTAAATGAAATAAAGTTTTTATTTATATCTTACCCTACAGTATGCACTTACAGAATATTGTGCCTTTTCATCCCTTAGTTCCCCGCTGCGCTTCCTCCAGGCAGATAATCTCTCATTGGAAGAATTGCACACGGCGTGACTGTCCTGTGTGCGCACCTGTAGGGAATGCCAGAAGCAACAGGAACCAGCTGTGTAAGTGTATTCATTGCCCATGTATTCTTTGGTGATATAGAACAATGTCCCACAAAAGGGCATAATTGTGAGCCATATCTGCCCTTACTGATGATAGAATATTGTGCATATGATATGTTGCAGAGCAAATGCAATTCCAAGCTTTAAAGTGACCCTGTTGTAATACCAGGATATAAACCCAAAGTACTCTGTAAAAGAAGGAGCTGAATACTTTCCTGTCCGGTGGGCAGAGAGTCCAGTATTTGTTTTATTCCAGAGCTAAAGGGTGCTGCTGCTATCTGACACTTCTGGGTGTGTCAGATAGTGTGTACTCACTGCACTCTGTGGTTCCATCTGCTGGTCACTATGTCACTCCAGCACCTTAAAGTAGTGTAGGAGCAGGTAGGTGATACTGCAGAACACGGCAGGGAAAACACTAACCTACAAACCCGGAAGTGTTGAAAAACAGTGATGCCACTAGCTCTGGAAGAGAAAGAACACTGAGAAGCTAAATACTGTGTTTCCCCGAAAATAAGACACCGACTTATAGTTATTTTTCCTCAAGAAGACACACTATGGCTTATTTTAAGGGGATGTCTTTTTTTTATTAAGTATCGTACAGCAATCTACATTTATTCAAATATAGTTAAGTTGTCTTAAGCTGAAGCTTTTCCCCTATCCCCTGGTGTTTGTGGGGGGTGAGAGAGACCCACAGACTGTTGCTAGTCGGTGCTGGGGAGCAGCAGCTTTACTGGTGTTTGTGGGGGGTGAGAGAGACCCACAGACTGTTGCTGGTCGGTGCTGGGGAGCAGCAGCTTTACTGGTGTTTGTGGGGGTGAGAGAGACCCACAGACTGTTGCTGGTCAGTGCTGGGGAGCAGCAGCTTTACTGGTGTTTGTGGGGTTGAGAGAGACCCACAGACTGTTGCTGGTCGGTGCTGGGGAGCAGCAGCTTTACTGGTGTTTGTGGGGGTGAGAGAGACCCACAGACTGTTGCTGGTCAGTGCTGGGGAGCAGCAGCTTTACTGGTGTTTGTGGAGGTGAGAGAGACCCACAGACTGTTGCTGGTCGGTGCTGGGGAGCAGCAGCTTTACTGGTGTTTGTGGGGGCTGAGAGAGACCCACAGACTGTTGCTGGTCGGTGCTGGGGAGCAGCAGCTTTACTGGTGTTTGTGGAGGTGAGAGAGACCCACAAACTGTTGGTCGGTGCTGGGGAGCAGCAGCTTTACTGGTGTTTGTGGGAGGTGAGAGAGACCCACAGACTGTTGCTGGTCGGTGCTGGGGAGCAGCAGCTTTACTGGTGTTTGTGGGGGGTGAGAGAGACCCACAGACTGTTGCTTGTCGGTGCTGGGGAGCAGCAGCTTTACTGGTGTTTGTGGGGGGTGAGAGAGACCCACAGACTTTTGCTGGTTGGTGCTGGGGAGCAGCAGCTTTACTGGTGTTTGTGGAGGTGAGAGAGACCCACAAACTGTTGGTCGGTGCTGGGGAGCAGCAGCTTTACTGGTGTTTGTGGGGGGTGAGAGAGACCCACAGACTGTTGCTTGTCGGTGCTGGGGAGCAGCAGCTTTACTGGTGTTTGTGGGGGGTGAGAGAGACCTACAGACTGTTGCTGGTCGGTGCTGGGGAGCAGCAGCTTTACTGGTTTGTGGGGGGTGAGAGACACCCACAGACTGTTGCTGGTCGGTGCTGGGGAGCAGCAGCTTTACTGGTGTTTGTGGGAGGTGAGAGAGACCCACAGACTGTTGTTGGTCAGTGCTGGGGAGCAGCAGCTTTACTGGTGTTTGTGGGGGTGAGAGAGACCCACAGACTGTTGCTGGTTGGTGCTGGGGAGCAGCAGCTTTACTGGTGTTTGTGGGGGTGAGAGAGACCCACAGACTGTTGCTGGTTGGTGCTGGGGGAGAGAGACCCACAGTGCCGAGTAAAACAGCAGGCACAGCTTTACTTCTTCCCCGAGGCCACACAATATGGTACCTAAAGCAGAGCGTCCTGATCCTCACTTCACTGAGAAGACTTTTACTTTCACTTTCTACCTCTTCACCATCTCCCTCTATGAATTGGCTTGCAGCACGCACAGAATGACTGGGAGCCGACCTTGTCCATGGGGCTGCCCGCAACCTCTCCATTCACCTCCGAGATAGCAGCTGTCACAATGGGGGAGATGAGAAGGGCTGCCCGGCTCCGCGCCCGTACACTGCATAGCCACGCCTATCACTGTCTTATTTTCGGGGTATGGCTTATATTGCACAAATGCTTAGAAATCCTGCTATGGCTTATTTTATGGGTATGTCTTATTTTCGGGGAAACACGGTACTTACCTATCCAGTGGGCACTGAATCCAATTTCAGGAATTTTTTATTATAGCGGCACATTCACTTTAAGGCGCACATTCCGGAAACTCTCCATGTGCATTCTTGAAATGCTCAAAAAATGTGTTAAAAATGCACATCACACTTGTTTTGCCATTAATTGTTAATGGTACCCCAAATGTGGCTAGCAAACACGTGTTTTGCGGCATGGTAAAACGTGTGCGAAACTTAATGCCCGAAAACGTCCGAGAGCTTCTTTTGGCACGTTTGTCCCCCATAGGGCAGCCCATTCAAATGAATAAACTGCCATATTCTGTTGTGGAAAAAGCACAGAAAAACATGGGTGACAAATGTGACACAGCACTGTGAATGGGACCTTGAATGTGGCATGCATTCCTGCAATATTGCACTCTCTGCTGTGGAGTATAATGGAATGCCCATCTATCTACAGACATACAGGGAGGCAGGCACTCTTTTATACTCTATGGCATGCCTGTATCCAGAGGTGTACCTACAGGGGTCGCAACTGAGACCTGGCCCCATGCTTCAGGGAGCCCATGTGGTCAATTGTACGCCTGGATAGGAGGAGAGGCAGGGCAGCTTCGACCGCAGGAATTCAGTGGTTACAGGAGGAAAATCGAGAGATCATTTCCTCTATATGCAGCTTCCCCCTTATCTCCTCCTATCCAGCTTCTTTCTGCTTTGTCATTTAGCGGCCCTTTCATTTTCTCAACAGACAGTTAGTGATCAGTACCAATCACTGACTCTATCTATTCATAACTGAAACACAGTAAACTGTGTTTACTATGCTTCAGTTTATGAATGGGCAGGGAAATCTGTACAGACCTATTCCTGTCCATTCATTCTGTGCAGCTGAGGATGCAGAGAATGAGATTGAGGGCTGTCTCCTTAATCTCATTTCTCTGTCCCAAAGGTGGAACATCAGAGGTCTGTTTAGACCCCTGATATCTCACCAAAGCCAAAGAGCTCCTAAAAACAAAATTGTAAAAAATAATTTTAAAAAATTTAAAAATGGTAAAAAGAATAATAAATAAAATAAAACAACAACAATAAAGAAAACTACTGACACCAGTGGCGGAACTACCAAGGTCGCAAAGGTCACACTTGTGATTGGGCCCTTGCGCCCCCCCCTTAGCTATTTCTCTAATGATTGAATAAATTTTTTTCCCTAATTATTTTATTATCACATTAAAAATGCTCCAAATGAAAAAAAAAAAAACTTTTATTTTGATTATAAGTAGGTCCACCAATGCTTTGTTCTATTATTGTAAGTTTAGTGTTGTTATAAATTGGACAAATCAAAGAACAATGTAGACATTTTTATCTACTACACTAGTTGTTTTAAAAAAATACTTTTCAAAGTAGAAAAGAAAACAGTTTATATATATATATATATATATATATATATATATATATATATATTTATTTATATTCTATCCCTGGCCATGCGGGATCTCCTGCATGGTAGGGGTTGGGGAAAGACCTGGAAACCTACCCTGTACAATAATTGCTAAGAGAATTCATGGAAGAAGTCGCTTGCGAGTGATGGTCCATGCAATTGCCAAGGGTCGGATACAACTGAATGGATAGATAGATATTCTATGGATTTAATAGACAATAAAATATTTTTTTGCAAGACAATATAATCAAAAGAAAGTGTTGTTTGTGCTAAAAACTGTATTGTTTTGTTAAATTCTATGCAGCCATCCAATCAACCTATGGATATAAATTTGACCCTTTGTCTCTTTTAAATAGTGCTTATGTAGTGTGCAAAAATGCCTATAAAAATGTGATATCAGCACCAATATAACCACACATACATACATAGTATACATCTTCTTTATAAAATGCATTAGACTATTGGTGGTTTATGTGGATCCTCTGAGATCTATGCAAAGCAGAATGGGCCCCAGGTCAGTAAAGATGCAGATACATATGTATGTCAGTAAGAAGATATGAACCAGGCTGGGCTGCAGGCAAATATCCCCTCTTCCTTTGTGTCCCTATCTGATAAATAGGTCTGAATGTGCAGTTTATAAGCATGATGTCCTTCCTCAGGAGACTTTATATAGTCATCATACAGGGTTTTTTAGTCTGGAGACTAAAGCTTGCCATAGATGGATCAAAATTTGACCAGTTCAGCAAGGACCGGACAAATTTCAATTAGTGTGAGACCTTCCCTTAGATTGATGACTGTCAAATGAACAAGCCGGAAAACTTTTGATGATCAACTGCTGCAGTCAATTGGCTGCAGCTGCTAATTAGTGTATTCTGACAGCGCCGGGCCCCACTGTCAGAATACAATATCCCAGTTGGGTAGGAGGGGTTGATGGATTCCTCCATCCAACCCGTTTGTGTAGTTGGAGGAACTGTCTACGGTCAGCTTTAGTTAACAATTTCTAACACAATAGTTTGGATTGTCTTGGGTATATACAGGTAGTGCTGCAAAAACAAATAGCAAATAGTATTTCTCTGTTGAATATTTTTACTTTCTCTCTTTTTTTTTTTTTTTTTTTTTACAGCATAGGTACATGGATATAAAGTCAATACAGAACTGAAAGGCAAAATGAAGCAAGATTCACTGACATCAGTAGCCCAACTGAGCGAACAGTGCCAGAACCTACCGTGTGAACTTACGTGGTGCCGCCATGCAGATTTTACTAAAGATTCAAAATAAAAAAACTATACAACTAACAAATAAAAATGGTCTTTGTGTATGAATTCTAATGGTTGCCAGTAGCCAAAAGCCCATTGAAGAGTACAAGTTTTTTTCTTATTTTTCACCATTTTTATTTTATATGATACCAATCAAGGTTTACGCTGGGCAAATAACCTTTCAGTTTTTGCCTGCATAGAATGAATAAATACAAATTATTTGTAGGTGATACTGCATGTATGAAACTGAAATATAACAGATGAAGACTTCAAGGGTTATTGGGGAACTGTCCAACTTCTTCTGTATGGTTCTCAGTGGTCTGAGAATTTAAATTGAAGAAGGCCCAGACTCTTCTCTATCTGATAAGTTATGCTTCCTCACATCATTATGCAGCTAAGGACTGGGAAATGTTTTAGGGCCCCTTTCTCCAGGATAACATGGTGTAAGCAGAAGTTTTTACTATACTCTTAAGTACCGAAGTGCTGTAATCTTTATTTCTGGAATTAAAGTATAACTAAAAGCAAACATTTTTTGTGTCAGATAGAAGGGAGCTCCTTCTGCTGCCAGTCAAACTCCTGCAAGGAGGGAGCATGGGCATGGCTTACCAGCGCTGTGTGTATCTATGCATGCACACCGCTCGGCTTGGGAGCGCATACACATGGGTGCCTTCTTAGCATCCGGCTTGCTGGGGAGGCACCCAGAGGAGGAGCAGGAGGATCAGACAGTGCCAGTAGGGAATTGCCAAAGAGGAGGTAAGGGACCTTTTAAATAAAACCTTAAAATAAAAGCCACAATATTGCACAGAGCAGGTAAGTATAACCTCTTTTTTTTTTTTTTTAATTCCAAAAGGTATTTATTGAAGTAAAAGGCATATCAGGTCATATACAGATACGGAGCACAGTCCGCGTATATACATCTGGCCTATTCTCCCGTAACGCAGACGGGTTATCAGATATTCATTTGAAGTGTGAATCGTTCTGAAGCAAAATAACACATTATAACAGGTGAACGATATAAACCAGTAAAGTATTGATTATAAATGGTAGTCTAGAAAATTAGGATGGATGCTGATCTATTGAGTAGGGAGTGCTCACATAATAGGACAATGAAGCATAGGACAACGATATCATCTAAAGGCGTGCATATCGTATGTGTCCGTATCCAAAAAATGTAGGTTTTTTTTTTTTATAAAGGACATGCACACCTATATGCGAGAGGACACTCCATCCCTTATAAGAGATATAGTCAGTTGGGTAAGAAAAAGGTGTGAAGGAAAGAAGGAAAAGAAAGGAGAAGGGAGCATCAGATGAAAAGATAGGAAAGATAATGTCATAGAGGGGAGGGAGAGAAGGAAAAAAAAAAAAGGGGGGGGGTCAATTATTAAGTAGTTACTGTTAAACCAATCATATCGTGGTACATTAGTCAAACTAACGTATATTATTCCTTTGATTTAAGATACAGTACGGTTAGGCTCAATCCATGGAGCAATTCTGGGGGTGAGAGCTTTAAAGGTTGTCTCTTTTTTTTACTTTAACAAAAAAAATTATAGCCTTTAATATCACTTTAAGTGTGGGCCCTGACATGTCCAGAAGGCTGAAAAAAAGTTAGTTTTTGAAAATTTGCTTTTTATTAGTTATTGAGATGGTAATAATGCAACATATCTAACGAGCAGGGCCCTCTGTTTCCTCTTGTACCAAATTGTATCGTAACTGTAATGTCTGCCTTCATTTTGTAAAGTGCTGCGCAAACTGTTGGCGCTATATAAATCCTGTATAATAATAATATATTTCTCTGCAGCTCCTTCCCTGTTTGGTCAGGTGACAAAATGGAAAGTGATGGGAGCACTCACAATCGGCCACCAACAAAAGAAGGCATTCTAATGTCCTCCAATGGAAGGGGCACACAATACTGACCACCAACCTAAAAGGACCACTTTTACCATTGACCACTAATGTAGGAGACACTTCTCCACTGACAATCAGTGAAAAGGTGCACTTCACCTATGACTGCCTATGTAAGGAATATAAGGTGATACCACACTGAACACTATGTGAACATACTGCAAAAATACCACTGAATTTCATAAGCAGTGCTGTACATTACATACTCCTGACCTAAGGGTTTGTTATCTCAGCGGTTGCTGATTGCTAACTAGTACCCAACCTAGTTAATCAAGTTCTTACTTAAAGAGTAACTCTACTTTTGTTGAGAAGAATGCAAGCCCTATTGGGTAACAGTGTACTCTCCAGCACTCCGGGAATCAATTGCCAAAGGAAGGCCAGGGGAACCAAGGCAAAAGGTGGCCTATGGATAGCGTTTTGGAGATGCAGCCCTCCTCAGATAGGGAAATCAACAACTTAAAAAGAGCAAACAGGTGGCGCAAACACCTACTGCATTATCCAAGGTTTATTGAAAAGTAAAAAAGACAAAAACATACAGACATAGCATGTGTGCAAAGCTTTGTATGATAATAAGAGATGGCCACAACAATGGGCAGGGTGTTCCGACTGTCAGTGTGGTTGGCTCTCTGAAGCGTTTCAGGGACGAATCCCTTTCCTCAGAGCTAAGCTAAGCTTCCATCATTAGCTCTGAGGAAAGGGATTCATCCCCAAAACGTGTCAGCAAGCCGACCACACTGACAGTAGGAACACCCTGCCCATTGTAGTGGCCATCTCTATTATCATACAAAGCTTTACACACATGATATGTCTGTGAGTATGTTTTCGTCTTTTTTACTTTTCAATAAAACTTGGATAATGCACTAGGTGTTTGCGCCACCTGTATGCTCCAATCCCTATTGGGTGACCAATGTACATCTCAAGGATTTTATCAAACTTTGTGGCAGATTCCTGCCTTGCCCTTTACCATGAAGTTTTCTCTGTTTTTGTTTCACCATGTCCTCTGCAGACTGATTCTGAATGGGAGGGGCTGACTCATTATAATCAGCTGGTGTACTCTCAGTATTTTAATGAGAAAAGCTGCAGTATCTACATCCCTGAAGAATCATTTAACCCTTGGGGAGTACCTAACCCAAACTGAAATCCCTTGTGCAGGGGGTGTTTAAAAATTTTACTTATATCTTAGTGCAAACATCTGGGAAATTTAGTGAACCAATCAAATAAACAGGAATATGAATTTCTGGGACCCTTCTCTACACCAGCAGTGTATAGAACACAATCAGGTTGCCATATTACATTGAATTTTTCATAAGATTACAGCATCAGATTGAAAAAGAAAGGTAATTTTAATAAGATAACATTACAACATGGCTTGTGTTGCAATTCCACAGTATATGCTTCATTATTTTTTGCATTTTCTCTATTTTTTTCCACAAATGTTGAAGTTAAGGAAGGCAAAGGCATAGAGTTAGCTTAATGTCTATATTTTGTGCATAGGAAGGCATGCGGTTTCTTTTTTTATTTTTGTTCCAACGTTCACTGTGGTATGATATACTGTACGTTCCTTGGGATTTCTCTTTCCAGTGCGCCCAGGGTTGCACAAAATTTTTTACAATCAAAGCAATGCACCTGACTTAAAACATTCAGATTAAAAAATGAGGTGTCGCGCAGATATTATTATTACAGGTACTTATATTATTATTATTATTATTATACAGTATTTATAAAGCACCGATGATTCGCTCAGCGCTGTACATTACAAAGGGGGACAGAACATGTGACAGAACAATACCAATACAATGCAAAACATGAGGGGATTGAGGGCCCTGCTCTTTCGAGTTTACAATCTTATATAGCGCTGTCAATTTACGTAGTGCTTTACGTACAGTTCAGCTCATATATATTTAGGCACAATTTTAGTTTTTTTTTCAGGTATTTACCAACACATATTCAAACTATAGTTATATCATGGATATGGGCTGAAAGTGCACACTCTCAGGTTTAATTTGAAGGTATGTACATCCAAATTGGAGGAAGGGTGTAGGAATTACAGCTCTTAAGAGTAGCCATCCGACCTTTTTCAAGGGATTCCAGGGAAGGGATACTGTACAATAGCCTTGCCAGCATAAGAACAGACATCTAGGATTACTCCTACACAGGGGCAGACTGACCATTTGGAAACTCGGGTGCTGCCCGAGGGCCCGGGGTCAGTAGGGGGCCCCATGAGATGTTCCTGGTACCTTTTTCATAGGCTTTTTTGAGTTTGGGCCCCATGATCCCCTATTGCCCGGGGGTTCCATGAGTTGTCAGTCCGCCCCTGCTCCCACATAAGGTCAAAAGAAGCGTTACTGCGTAGCATCCAGCCAAGGCTTTGGCTATAGACAGGGCTGCTGATAAGACAGTTCAGCCGGTCTTGTTGTACTAGACCTGGGCCCCATCAGCTCAACAGGGGTGTTTGGGGCAGCTTTATAATTCTTTTCTGCCAAATACAAAGATAGGACTCTCCTTTAAGAATCTTTCACCCAAGCTTTTCCAATTAGGGCCACCTGCCAGTTTTTCATGCTTACCTTAATTGAAAGCTCCATGTGGGTCTACAGGAGTCTGGATGTAAATGGAATTCTTGCCATTTACATCTGCCTACCTCCATGTCCATTCAGGTCCAGAAAAAAAGTTTTTTTTTCAAGGCAGGGTCAGGGGAGGGGCCAGGGGTGGGATCAAGGGTGGAGTCAAAGGGGGCCCTATCAGGTAGACTGTACAGGATTTCTATCAGTGACCCTGGCTATAGATACCCTTTAACATGTGATCTGCATTCATCTCTTGGGTCGGCTGCTGAAAGTATTCAGCATTCGTTGTCGTTTCCAGTATGTGCTGAATATCTTCACCCATTCAAGACAAGAACGCAGATAAGCAACTGTCATTTTTACTTCCTCCATACTTATCCTGGGCCAGTGACTCAGTATCTGGGGGGTTTCCAAGAAGTCATCTGTTCTTCTTAGAAATTCTTTCACTTTCATTTTGTGTTCATCATGGCGTCTGCTGCTATAAGAGAGGAGCTGACCTGTGCTATCTGCCTGGACATTTACACGGATCCCGTATCACTGAGATGTGGTCACTACTTCTGCCATGACTGTATAGTAACTGCACTGGACACCCAGGAAGGGGGTATATATTATACCTGTCCTGAATGCAGAGGAAAGTACCCAAAGAGGCCTCGTCTGATCAAGAACAGGAAGCTACGTAATATAGTGGAATACGTCCGAACTACGCAGAGAGAACAGGAGAAAACCGGGGTATCATGTTTGTATTCTGTTCCCATGTTTGTATGCTGAAGTCTCTTGGTCTGAGATCACATGGAAGTCCTTATTACCATCACTGCCAGCAGAGCTCTCACTCTGCCCCTTGGTCTGAGATCAGTAGCTTCTACTTATCAAACTCTGTACCTCAAGTAAAAAATGCTGCATGTGTACAGCCCCATCCAGGTGTATTGTAACAACAATACAGTAATTACAGCAGCCAGGGCGCAAAAAAAACACGTCTGAACCACTTGTTTTTACCGTGCCCCCTCATCCCCAGATACCCATGTGTAGGAGCCCTTAAAGCATATCTATGATCAAAATTTAAAATCATATATTCATTTCCATATTGTGTTTCAATTATTTCTAGCCTATTCCCATTCATCTAAATAACCTTGAAGGTTTCAATTCACTTTGTAAAGATCCCCAGACATTTCCCTGCTTGAATTCTGTGACATAAATTCGCTATGCCCTATTGATAGTCACTGTTGTGTCACACATTTCACAGAGCCTGCCTTCTGAACTACAGAGGTTCTCAGAGGAGGAGTTTCAGGAGGCGGAGTCAGTACAGGAATCACAGCTTGCAGGCAGCAAGGTACCATGGGATATGTAGTCCTTAGAAATGGCGAGCATGCAGCAGAGGAGCAGCTGGAAAGCATGCAGGGAATCTGAGAAATTGTGGAAAGAGATGGCCAGCAGACAGGCAGGACTCATGACATGAAAGCAGAATTTTTTTTAAGTAAGCTTATATTGGATTGTCAAAAATAACTATTGATTGTATTGCTATCACAGTACTGATGTTAAAAAAAGGAAAGTCTATGCTGTGACCATAGAATTCCTTTAAGCTTAGGGGGTGGGACTTAAGTTTGGTGTTAAGGACAAAGTGAACCTGTGCTTTCCCCATTCCTTTCTACCCTGCTTTTGGAGTATTACCAGTCATAATATACTAGGCACCTAGACATATTAGGAGACAATTATCAAACAAATTGGCAACACAATTAGATGGAAACCAGGCTACCTCCTGATAAAATGCCTATGCAACAGTTTATCTATAACTACCACTTCCTCAAATATAATAAGTGACAAATTCAGAAAATCAATATACAACAAAACTTAAATCCCCATAGCACAAATAAAACCTTCACCCTTGAAGATATGAAATAACAATATAGAAATGTGCCAAAATTATACAAACTAATACTTATACAGTCCGCCCCATAGAACAACTCTATATCAATATTAAAAAAAAAATAAAATTAAAAAAAGTCCAAAAAAAAGTCCAACCAAATAAATATAAATCCAAAAAATTCAAAAATAAAATAAAACAGCCCTTGACGCATTTCGTCATCGACTTAATCATAAGGGATCCCTTATGATTAAGTCGATGATGAAACGCGTCAAGGGCTGTGACGTCAAGACGCATACAGGAACCGGAAGTCGACCGGTGGCCATTTTGCAAAAGGGAAAAAGAGGATAAGGACTGTGTGTTGGTCCCTGGATGTTCCCTGGATAGTAGCCTGGCGGTTTTCACGGTATCTAAAAGCGGTTTTGAATCATTTCAAATGTGAGCAGTTGGAATAAAGTGTTTTTCTGTACATTACTTTGGCGGTATTATACCTTTTGTCCCTCATATGCTTTTTGTCTATATGGTGCCAATGATATGGAGATATGGAAAATCCTGCTGGAATAGTGCACTGAATATAGTGGAATCTGGGGAGCACTTTAGGAGGATCCCATCCATAGGATACTATTAAATATTGAAAGCAGGTTTATTGAGGAGTGTTGGTAAGGGTATATATTCCTTACTACAATAGAAGTGGCACAGTGTGGATTTGTTTTGGAGCACTGGAAGAGTGATTCACAGTACACAGTGTTTTGCACTAATTTTTTTTTTTTAATTATGTTTGTTCACTTGATTCACTTTTTACACTAATTATCAAAAGAAAAAAATTATATTCTTATTTGGATAATCACCAGAGTGTTGTCACGAATATTTCATTATATTATAAAGATAATACACTATGTGATATTTTTCTTTTTTTTGAGGTTTATCGTGAGAAAGGAAGGATTGGAAGGATTTCTCAGTTTTTTTTAATTTTATTTTTGAATTTTTTGGATTTATATTTATTTGGTTGGACTTTTTTTTGGACTTTTTTTAATTTTATTTTTTTTTTAATATTGATATAGAGTTGTTCTATGGGGCGGACTGTATAAGTATTAGTTTGTATAATTTTGGCACATTTCTATATTGTTATGCAACAGTTTAGCTGTGTTTTTGCAACCCCTGTGCTTGAAATCCTGGGCAGCAAATTGTGACAGATTTACAAATGTCTGACACAGATTTATCATTGTTGATAAGACAGAATTTCACTTTAAACAGACACACACAAAGTGGTCAGGTGAGGTTTCATTCTGTGGCAGTGCTCCTTTAGAGCAGCAGGTCTCTGGATGGCCAACAGCAACAGCCATGCTAGCCCAGTGCACCTCCCTCCATCTTCCTGAAACAGGAATAAGTATCTGAAACAGATTTATCATTGTTGATATGACAGAGTTTCCTTTAAACAGACACACACAATGTGGTCAGGTGAGGTTTCATTCTGTGGCAGTGCTCCTTTAGGTTGGCCAACAGTAACGGCCATGCTAGCCCAGTGCACCTCCCACCATCTTCTTGAATTATGGAGGAATTCTGCCATCTTGGCTATTCAAGTACTCCCGGCCTGAGGTCTGCTCCCAAGAACACTTGGTATTTTTGCTAATGAACGATTTTCAACACAGTCGGCTTTTTTGGATGCTTTACTAAAAAAAAAGAGTGGTACAAAGCTGTTCTGGCATACAAAACTGTTCCAATACTATTTTAAATTTTTTTCCGTTATCAGCTCCACCACCACTGACAACAGTCATCCGCCCCTTCAGAGGGAAGCACTCCCCTTCTCAAATCAACCCTAACTTCACCTGCAGCTCCTCTACATCTTTCTCCAGCACCACCTCTATAGATTCCTGCAACTTTCCCAACTGTGGGGTATTTGAGGCTGAGGACACGCTTGATCACACTGATCACAACTACACTTGGGAAAGTATTAGGGAAGCTGTCCACTGTTCCACCAGCCCAGAATGACTAGGAACAAGGAGAGCCCAGGGGGTCTGTTACTATTGATCCAACCCCTGACCCCTTGCCAACCAAAATTTCTTCCTAGGCTCCGTCTGTCACGGATCCACGGTCGCCGCCACCAACATGCGACAATCGCACGACCGTGACTAACAGTAATACATCACGCCCACGGCGTCAGACACCAGACCTTCTCACCAAACTCGTGACCGAAGGACCGGCCTATCTAAAACCGCGGTGTGACGTGCGTAACAAGGCCCCACCCAGCCGCACCCTGCACAGCGATTGTCCAGCTAATGGGCTACAATCGGTGCCGCCTGCAGTCTGAAAGCGCTTGTTACTGGGTCAGGTTAATTACACCACTAGCCCTTCACATTGCCACCACCGTCTTTAAATGTACAGAGAAGACGGACTCTGTCAGAAATACACTATAATGATTGAAAAGTCACCTGTCCAATATGGTCAATTGGGCAGGGAGTAAACAAACACAGTAGCCTCTCTTCAAAAGGCAGGAATTCGTGAATTGCAGGTAAGCACTTAAAAACAGTTTAACACTTTCAGAAAGAAAGATTTATTACTAAAAGAGTCAAACAGGTGCAATAAAATATTTACAAAGAGATGTCACAAATATATATATATATATGTATATATGTATATAAAGACACAGCAGCAAGATAATAGGAAGGAGATTACGGGGTTAAGTTACTTGCCTTGCCTTGGTTTTGCAGATTCAAGTTGCAGAGCAGGGTGATTATAAGGGTTTCTGGATGTCGGGAATCCCCCTGCTGGCCAAGAAGTGACAGAGTGACAGCTTGCCAGATGATCCATACAGGTTCAACTTTTCTGGGACCAGGAGTGGTCTGACAACTCATATTATGCGCTTTCTGGTGAGTGCATAGTATTAAACACTTCACAGCACGGAGTTCATCACGTCCTGCACAGTTTATTGGGACTACTGCATTATACTATGTGGACACTTATAAATCACTACTAAGCACTAGTAGTCCATCACATATTACTGTATATGTTATTTTATACTTTTTATAGCGCTGCATGCGATATTGTCTTAGTGTGAAGGTTTGAGGTTTGTGCCTTTCATGCCAGCTGCTTTTTATACATCTCCAAGCGCTCGTTAATTATTCTTTTTTCTGTATCTTAAACTAGCTTTTCTCTTCTTAAAAGTCCCTCTCAAAGGGGAGGGGGGCTCTTACTACAAGTTTTGGGAGTGGTCAGTGGGAAACTCAGTTAAAACTAACAGCTTCATAATCCATGACATGAAACACACAGTTGACCTGAGGAATGTTCAATTCTCTTTTAAGTCCTGGAGAGAAGCTATTATCTGTTTTATGATGTGGGGGCTTACACAGTTTTGGGGTCAGTGCTTCCCAATTCTCTTAGAAATGCTGCCTTATCAGACGTAGGTGAGAAAGGTTACATGTTTCCCCAGACAACTGGCACCCAACCAGGGATGTCTTAACCTGGTTGACCCACACCATCTGTCAGGAGATAACGTTTGCCTCTCAGGACTGCAGGGGGGGGTAGGAAATGAGGCTGAGGAATGAGAAATATCTTGAATAAAAAGAGAAAAAATGGAAAAGGAGAACTCAGCTCCAACTCTGATGAGTTAGTTTGCTACACTGTCCTCCTCCCAAGGTATGGCTAGATATTTTGGTTTCTCAGGATCTGGAAGGGTTTCAAACAGATACATATGACACTTCCCACACTGTGGCTACAGTGGTACCTGCGATTCCCTAACATCATGATGGCACAAAGGCAGTCCTCTGTTGTGCAGGAACCTCAGCCCACTGTCCACTGTAGTTCCCCCACCATACAGGGCCAAACCTCATCCTAAGTAGCTCTTTTCCAAGGTAGTAGAAACCTGCTTACCACTTTAACCACATGACCTGACAAATTGCTGCGTTCTTTCCACTGCCCCTTTGATTCCGCCTTTCAATCAAGCCCCAACTAGCAAAGCTGATATATTCTCCTTTGGTGGCAACATATCCTACCCTGTCAACTACGCCAAGTGTAAGCAGTTCCTGGTTGGCCACCAATAACTGTCATGCCAGGCCAGGGCACCACCCATTCCCTTCCTGAAACATGATCGAGATGGGGTACCAAACACCTGAATTATGGAGGAATTCCTTCATCTTGGCTACTCACATAATCCTGGTCTGAGGCCGACTCCAAAGAATACTTGGCATTTTTGTTAATCAACGATTGTCCATACGGTCAGCCATTTTAGATGCTTAACTAAAATAATATAAGAGTGGTTAAAGTGGTACAAAGCAGTTCCTGTGTACAAAACCATTCCAATTCTTTTTCCTTCTACCTCTCCCCACAAACTCTGGCAACTCTAGTATGAACACGGTGGGTACAGCACAACCTTCGCAGATTCAGTCCCAAAAATAATTGTCCATAGCTCAGACCCACTTCTCTCAGGAGCAGCCTGGGGCCTATCAGGGTATTTCTCTAAACCCTTGTAGCCTCACATGCTGCTATTGCCAGGTCACTATCTCCCCTTCAGACCCTTCTCCCTTCCTGCAGGGGCAATATATATGCCAAACGTTGACTCAACCCCCCAACACGTCTCCTGGGCAGGGCTTACACTTAAAGGGCCTTTATCCCCTGAATACACTGATCAGGGGCTTCAGCTGCCGACCGACAAAAGTTTTCCAACAAACCATAGATATTTTAAAAAATGTAAAGTGTAAGTTCACCTTTGCACAAAAAAAGGATAACTAACTAACACACTGCAACCTCCCCACCCCCTGGTTCCCGCTACATACTTTGGTGGATTAGCTTTCATTGCCCGTGCAGCCAGTGCGCTGGTCCAGGGATTTGAAATGTGCCATTTTCTTCCCCTTCTTTTCTTAAGGATGTTGGGACGAATGAGAGTGATTCCAATTGGTCAAAGCAGTCACGTGCCAGCCCTGACCAATCAGAATCCCAAACTCTGTCCTGAGTGGGGCTTACACATAAAGTGCCTTTACCCTCTGCCTGCAAGAATTTAAGAAGTGAAGCATCATTACACACTCCATGAAACAGTAAGAAGAACTGTAGCAGTATACCTTACTGTGCTGTTTCGGGCAAAGCATGCACATTATGGGCAGTGCACAGTGAAACATGGGACATGTAGTCCCACAGATTTCAATCTCTGACATGCTCAAGGTATAATCCCTGAGTGGATATTCAGGGAAACTGAAGAGAAGGACTAAAGAAAGAGGAAATCAAAAAAGGAAGTTTTTGGGGAACCTCAAAGGAAAATAACACTATACTATGTACTAGTTGGGTGGATCTTAATGTAATCTTAATGTAATGTAAGAGAAATGTTACACAAAGGTTTAATGTTCTCTAAGGAGTAACCTTGTAGTAAATCTGTCTCCAAATCTGTTTCACCATTTCTGTTTAGGATGAGCTAAGGCATGTTTGGATCCTAGTTCAAAACCACCAGGAAAATATTCCCAGAGAGAAATCACATCTAGTGCATCACTATATACGCCTAGCTCAACCAAATTCTAAAACATAATGGAGACCATCACAAAGCAACATTACAGCAGACACAATGTTGAGAGCTCACCCCAAGCTGCACAGGGCTGCCCAGAATAATAGGAGTGAATGAGGCAATGATTACCAGATAGAGGTTAGAAGCCAACTATCATCCCATCAATTGCAAGGCCTGTCCTCCTCTCCCACGGCACAGTTTTTCCTGAAGAAGCAGGTCTTAATTCCTACATAACGTGTTGAGACATTGTCTGCGAATTTAGCCACGCTCAACAAACCATATGCTCATCTACTGTAACGACTTTTGCCCGATTTTAATACGTTGGTGATAACCACTATGAGATATTTATAATTGTCTATATTTAGCTGTATTAGGGTGGCACAGTTCTGCAGAGGATTTCTCTTAACCTTTCCCCATGATTGTTTTTAACAAGAATTTGAGTGTTTTTTTAATCTTTTGAATTGATAAACTTTATAGGGGGTTACCACATTTTTTACAATATGTTGCGTTAAAGCGGAGCTCCAGTCCCCCTAAAAATGTTTTGTTAAAAACAGATCCACAATGACCTTACAAATAGCATTAACAATTGGAATAACTCAATATTAAAAGCATTGTAATTACTTAGAAAATCGTAAAGATTTACCAGGATCTCAGAAGCAGGCAGGCGCCATGATGGCTGTGGGCATCTGAAGCCTGCAAGTATTTATTTCCTGGAATCGTGCTGCTAGCTATCCCAGCGTGCACCACTCGTTCTCACACATGCGCAGTACAGACACTGCTCGGCGCAACGTGTGCAGTACAGGTTGCCATAACAATGGTGGGGACGGATGAAGTTCCCGCCCCCCGTCAGGCAACCTGTACAGCACTGCACTGCAAGGAAGGGAATATATCATGAACTCCGGTAAAATGGCGCAAAACACCTCCCATTTGCAAGTCCCGCGATTACAGGAAACCAAAGGACTCCTGGGATACAGGAAATGACATCCCAGGAGACCTTTGCAAATCGCCTTACAATGTCATCGCCTAGGTGGTCGGGACCGGAACTGCAGGCTTGCAGTGGATTAACCATTAGCCGCCCGGCCTATAGCCGTTTGGCGGCCGCAAAAATGCTTCAGCTTTCCGGGTGCACGCCATTTGGCGTGCTCCCGCACATGCGCAGTTTGCGCGGTTGCAGAGCCGCACAGCGGCGCGATCTGTCACCGGCCGTGTACCTCGGACACGGCCGATGACAGATCTGAGTACCGGCCCCCGTTGCCGGTACCATGTGACCTGCTGTGATCAATCACAGCAGGTCACATGACAGTTGTATACAATGGATGGCTTCATTCATGCCATCCATTGTATACTAGTGCCTTGCTTTGAATGGTCACAGCAAGTCACATGCACATGTCATGTCATTAGCTGTGGCCAAATCACAGCTAAGCACAAAAAAAAAAAAAAAAAAACCTGAATGAATCGATTTTATTCAGGTAAATGCTTGCTTATAGCAAAGTAATTCTTTGCTATAAGCAAATTGTGTAAAAAAAAAAAAAAAAAAATACTGATCACTTCCCCAAAGTAGTACAATGTTACTATGGTAACATTTACTACTTTGGTCATTGTAAAATATGAAAAAGAAATGTAATGTAAAAATGTAATAAAAAAAATAAAAAAAAATATATATATATTTTTTTTTTTTCATACTGTCACCAGTCAGTGTCCCTGTTCACCGCCATGCCAGTTATATGATGATGCTGTACTGCACTGGTGACAGTATGTAAAAAAAATAGTGAAAATCATTTTTTTAATTTTTTCATTTTCCGAAAAATTATGACAAAAAAAATACAACTTCAAAAAACTCGCCATTCCTCTTATGAAGTACGTCGGACTGTCTACTCTGCAAAAAGGGGTCATTTGGGGGGTATCTGTACTGTTCTGACATTCTTGGACCTCAAGAAATTAGATTGGCTGTCAGTACTTCAGGATTGATCAATTTTCAGATCTATACCATAGTTTGTGAACTCTATAACTTTCCTACAAACTAAAAAATACATCCTAATTTGGGTTATTTTCACCAAAGACATGTAGCAGAATACATCTTGGCCTAAATTTATGAAGAACTATTATTTATTTGTAAACTTTTATAACAGAAACAAAGAAAAACGTGTTTTTAGCAAATTTAGCAAAAAATAAAAACCCCAGCAGTGATTAAATACCACCAAAAGAAAGCTCTAGTTGTGTGAAGAAAATGATAACATTTTAGTTTGGGTACAATGTTGTATGACCGCGCAATTGTCATTCAAAGTGTGAGAGCGCTGAAACGTGAAAAATGGCCTGGGCAGGAAGGTGTAAAATTGCCCGGTATTGAAATGGTAAAAGGTATGTATAATGAAGAAAACAAATATTCAACTTGTGCTTTATTTCACAGTGACTACATAATAAGGTAAAGTATTAAAAATGGGTGGAACCCCGCTTTAAGTGTGTATTCCATGAGAACCTCTAAAGTCCTTTTGTAGCCAAACCCATTTTGTTATATGTTACTACTTGGGCGTGGTGCTCCTGCAACATGTCCCAATTAGCCCCTCCCATCAGGAAGCTGCCATTGTGCTTGGCCAATCATAAGCACGTATATGCGTGGGGAATGCCTCGACCACTTTTGACCACGATTGACCAAGTATAATGACAGCTTCCTGATGGGAGATGCTTTAGCCTTACTTTGCTTTAGCAAAATTGTTAAATGTCTCCCACAGTGTATGTAGAGGACAGACTGAGGTTTTGGTAGCTCTCTAGGCAATTTTCAATATCTTTATTAGTTTCTGGTGGTTTATTGGATTTGTATTTCTGGTACACTGTGTTATACCAACATTGTAATCCTGTCCAAATTAGGTGGCGAGCCCCCCGTTCGGGAGTGTCCTGAAAAATTCCAAGACAACACATTGTAAGTAAACTGATCTTTCCATCTCCTAGTAAACACTCACCTATTTCATTTTAATTTCATAATGAAGGTTAGAAAGTGATTACAGTGGGTTTCATTTTTACTTTAATCAGAGGGCCAAACAAAAAACAAACAGATTCCCCAGTCGACACAAGCGAGGTGGATGGAGGAATCCTCCGCATTGTGCCATTGGATTCTGACAGCGGGACTCACTCAGTCTCTGTCCTCTCCTCTCAGGACTGTACACGGAGCCAACTTACTCCATCCATTCTGCCCCATCCTTTCAGGAGCCTGTCATGGGGCCCCCAACTAACCTGCCCCTGGCACCTGCACCCTGCGAAGTGAAACAACAAGAAGCGCACCAACCTTGTGCATTACCTCAGTAACCAAAATTTATTTAGTAAAAGAATGGTACTCACAAACAGCGAATAAACACAGGCATGTAAGTCCTCCAAGGGACTTCAAAGGCAAGAGGCCAGCGCAAATCCCATCATGGGGGTAGGCACTCAGTACAGCTGACGCGTTTCGAAGGTCATGCCTTCTTCCTCAGAGCTTAGCTGTTTTTATTCGCTGTTTGTGAGTACCATTCTTTTACTAAATACATTTTGGTTACTGAGGTAATGCACAAGGTTGGTGCGCTTCTTGTTGTTTCACTTCACAGTTCTGTTCGGGCTTCCCCAGCCTTGGTTTGGAGCTGCACGACCTTGTATACTCCGGTGGTTGCTTTTTTGGAGTTTTGATTTCATCTACTCACCACCGGCCTGGGTCCCGGAGCGCAGGAGAAATCGCATTTGGTTACCTGCACCCTGCTCCATGTCCATCCGTGCCATGTGTATGATAGTGTTTGGGGCAGAGGACATGGTGGGGTGTCTGTCTGATAGATCATCGAGGAGGAGGATACTTTCTGAACCAGTAAAAGAACCCAGGGTGTAACAATGAGAGAAAGGAGGGAGAGCTATGTGTGACTGGAGAGCTGAGAACTGAAATGTGAGAGCTGGAGGGGAGACCTGTGTCTGTGTGTTTGTGTGGAGGTGCTCTGTATTCTCTTTATGTAGTAGGGGGGCCAGGGGCGGACTGACAACTCATGGGGCCAACGGGCAATAGGAGATCATGGGGCAATCTGTGTCCCTGCCCACACTCAAGCCACACTCACACAAAGCCCCACCTACATATTGTAGTGACCGCATTACATGTGTTTGTCACAGAATTTCTCTACACTATGTTCAAAATAAATGTTTATTATAGAAATTAAAGAAAGTTTTACCAAAGACATGTAGCAGAATACATTTTGGCCCAAAATTTATGAAGACATTTTATTTTTTTAATTTTTTATTGGATATATTTTATAGCAGAAAGTAGAAAATATATTTTTTTTTCAAAAGTTTCAGTAAACAGTTAATAGAGTCCACCTGTGTGTAATTTAATCTCAGTATAAGTACAGCTGTTCTGTGAAGCCCTCAGAGGTTTTTTTTAGAGAATATTAGTGAACAAACAGTATCATGAAGGACAAGGAACACACCAGATAGGTCAGGGATAAAATTGTGGAGAACTTGAAAGCAGGGTTAGGTTATAAAAAAAAAATCCCAAGCTTTGAACATCTCATGGAGCACTGTTCAATCCATCATCCGAAAATGGAAAGAGTAAGGCACAACTGCAAACCTACCAAGACATGGCCATCCACCTAAACTTACAGGAGAGCATTCATCAGAGAAGCAGCCAAGAGGCCCATGGTAACTCTGGAGGAGCTGCAGAGATCCACAGCTCAGGTGGGAGAATCTGTCCACAGGACAACTATTAGTCGTGCACTCTACATATATGGCTGTTATGGAAGAGTGGCAAGAAGAAAGCCATTGTTGAAAGAAAGCCATAAGAAGTCCCATTTGCAGTTTGCGAGAAGCCATATGGGGGGCACAGCAAACACGTGGAAGAAGGTGCTCTGGTCAGATAGGGCAGAATGGAACCTTTTGGCCTAAAATCAAAATGCTATGTGTGGTGGAAAACTAACAATGCACATCACCCTGAACACACCATCCCCACTGTGAAACATGGTGGTGGCAGCATCATGTTCAGCAGGGACAGGGAAGCTGGTCAGAGTTGATGGGAAGATGGATGGAGCCAAATACAGGGCAACCTTAGAAGATAACCTGTTAGAGTTTGCAAAAGACTTGAGACTGGGACGGAGGTTCACCTTCCAGAAGGACAATGACCCCAAACATACAGCCAGAGCTACAATGGAATGGTTTAGATCAAAGCATACTCATGTGTTAGAATGGCCCAGTCAAAGTCCAGACCTAAATCCAATGGAGAATCTGTGGCAAGACTTGAAAACTGCTGTTCCATCCAATCTGACAGAGCTTGAGCTATTCTGCAAAGAAGAATGGGCAGAAATGACCCTCTCTAGATGTGCAAAGCTGGAAGAAACATCCCAAAAAGACTTGCAGCTGAAAGGTGGTCCTACAACGTATTGACTCAGGGGGGGTTGAATGCCGCCACGCTTTTCACAGATTTATTTGTAAAAAAGTTTAAAAACCATTTATCATTTTCCTTTCACTTCGCAATTATGTGCCACTTTGTGTTGGTCTGTCACATAAAATCACAATAAAATACATTTACGTTTTTGGTTGTAACATGACAAACATAACATAACAAAATGGGGAAAATTTCAAGATGTATGAATGCTTTTTCAAGGCACTGTATATAACACTAATATCTGTACACGGACTGCTATTCCCTATATATAACACTGATATCTGTACACTGACTGCTATTCCCTATATATAACACTGATATCTGTACACTGACTGCTATTCCCTATATATAACACTGATGTCTGTACACTGACTTCTATTCCCTATATAAAACACTGAGTGTACAGATGTCAGTGATATACAGTTGTGTTCAAAATAATAGCAGTCAGACATCACTAACCTGATCAATCACTCTTTTTGGTAGAAATGATATTTCTACATGGCAAATAATTTACTAGCAGGTGTAGTAGAATAACAGAAATCCAACAGACCCAACAGTCATGACATGCATGCTGCTGATTCTGTGTAATTGAATCACTAATTGAAAGGGGCATGTTCAAAATAATAGCAGTGTGGAGTTCTATTAGTCAGGTCATTCATTCTTTGAAAAACAGGTGGCAATTATTGCCCTTATTTAAGGAAGGAAGGCAGTAAATGTTGTACATGTTGGTTACAGTGCATTTTTCTCTGAAATTCTGAGGAAAATGGGTCATTCCAGACATTGTTCAGAAGAACAGCGTACCTTGATTAAAAAGTTGATTGGAGAGGGGAAAACATATAAAGAAGTGCAGAAAATGATAGGCTGCTCAGCTAAAATGATCGCAAATGCTTTAAAATGGCAACCGAAACCTGAAAGACGAGGAAGAAAGTGAAAAACTACCATTTGAATGGATAGAAGAATAGCCAAAATGGCAAGGTCTCAGCCAACAATCAGCTCCAGGAAGATCAAAGAAGGTGTAAAGTTCCTTGTGAGTACTGTTACAATTAGAAGACGCCTATGTGAAGCCAAGCTATCTGCAAGAAGCCCCCGCAAAGTCCCACTGTTGAAAAAAAGACGTGCTGAAGAGGTTACAATTTGCCAAAGAGCACTTTTTCTGGCCTAAAGAGAAATGGCGCAACATTTTGTGGACTGATGAAAGTAAGATTGTTCTTTTTGGGTCTAGTGGCCGGAGACAGTTTGTCAGACGACCCCCAAACACTGAATTCAAGCCACAGTACACTGTGAAGACAGTGAAGCATGGTGGTGCAAGCATCATGATATGGGGATGTTTCTCATACTACGGTGTTGGGCCTATTTATCACATACCAGGGATCATGGATCAGTTTGAATACATCAGAATACTTGAAGAGGTCATGCTGCCTTATGCTGAAGAGGAAATGCCCTTGAAATGGGTGTTCCATCAAGACAACGACCCCAAAGACACCAGTAAACATGCAACATCTTAGTTCCAGACCAACAAGATTGACGTTATGGAGTGGCCAGCCCAATCCCCGGATCTTAATCCGATAGAATACTTGTGGGGTGACATCAAAAATGCAGTTTCTGAGGCAAAACCAAGAAATAGAGAAGAACTGTGGAATGTAGTCCAATCATCCTGGGCTGGAATACCTGATCACAGGGGCCAGAAGTTGGGTGACTCCATGCAACACAGATGTACAGCAGTTCTCAGAAACAGTGCTTATACAACTAAATATTCATTAAGTGATTCAAAGGAAAGCAAAATCTTCAAACATTTTTCAGTTTATATAGTGAATGTTTGAGTTTGTAAAGAAGAATACAAACACTGCTATTTTTTTGAACAGTCTAATATTCACTTTTCTTCCATTTTTTTGGAGGAACAACACAAATTTGATATATTTTTCTTCATGTTTTGATTTGGAATAGAATGTGTAGTGTTCCCAATGCATTTGTGTGTATGGAAATAAAAGCTATTAGAAGGATTTTGAGCTTTATTCACTTTTTTCAACACACTATTATTTTGAACACAACTGTATATAGGGATCTGGACACCCAGGTGACACCATTAGTGGCATAGGGGTACATCAGTTTCTTACTGTGCAGGATTTGTGATGATGAGGATGAATTTAACAAAGAAGCAGCATGAATGTGTTATTTTTTTCTGTCAGTGTGAGTACCCTGAAAAATCATTGAAAAGAGCAGGAAGATATAAAATCTCTGTTATAAGACAGGAATTGATACATGTTCTTCACAACATGCAGCATAGAGTTTAAAAAGACTAAAACATTGTGGAACGATACCTACCAGTATTGTATGAGGAGGATACATATGCCCAAATTTTATCTGGGGGGGTTAAAACTGTCTCTCGGTGAGCCCTTTCTGTAGGGATATTTCTCTCCCTCAGCTACTTTCCTTTAAGGGCAGGACTCCAATTAAAAGGTAATTAAAGATATGGTGGGGACAGGTTCCTTTGTTGTCCCCATATTGTTAGACACAAAGAGATTGAGTCTACTGTAAATGGCAAAAAATGGAAAAGAAAAATCGTTATTAATTTCAACACTCAGTACGTTGTCTGATAACATGCAAGGTTTGCTCAGTACCATACAGGGGCAGACTGACAACTCATGGGGCCCTGGGCAATAGGGGATCATGGGGCCCCTGTGTCCTTGCCCAAACTCAAAAAAGCCTATAAAAAAGGTACCAGGGGCATCTCATGGGGCCCCCTACTGACCCCGGGCCCTTGGGCAGTGCCCGAGTTTCCAAATGGTCATATGTGGGTGGACTAGTAGAAGACTGTGGGATTGTCTCCATAATCACATCTATAACAATGAAAAAAATCTCTCCACAAATGTGGCTAAACATTTTATGGGCGTGCATGGGGGTGACCCCACAGTCTTATAAATACAGGGCATAGAAAGAATGGGAGGTGACATCTTCAGACTTCTCTGTAAGTGGGAAGTCTTCTGGATATTGCACTTACAGACAAGGATTCCAGGAGGCCTGGACTATGAATGGGATTTACCCACTGTTATGAATAGGCCACTCTGTCCGAGATTTAACAAGTAGGTACTGGAATATAGATTTTAGTAGAAGAAAAAAAATCGAAAGTCATGCACAACCTGATATTTTCAGATATGTTTTTATTTATTAGTTTGGTTTTTTTTCCTTGCAACTGTCACAGGGTATCTTTCATGCACACAAGACGTTTAAAAAACTCTCCTAGAAGCTGTCCTCATGGCAGCAGTGTTTTTGCATAATAAAAGCCTGATGCTTGTAAAAGTATCTAACGCTTTTACAAGCGTTTAGGCACTTCTAAAATCGCATTTCATTGGCCAGAATGATCATTTATTCTGGCCATTGAAATGAATTAACACTCAAGCACTAGACATGCCTAGCATTTAGATGCGTTTAGCTGCGACAAGCATTTTTTTTCAGCCAAAACACTGCTGCTTCTGGACACACTGGCCCTGGATTTTTTTTTTCTGCTAGTAAACGCTACTGCAACTAAAAGCTTCTAAAAGTCTATGTGTGCATGGACACATAGGACTACATAGAGGGCCATTTGGAAGCACTAAAGCACCCCTAAAAGTGGCTGCAAAAACACCCTGTGTGCATGAGGCCTTAATGTGATGCTTTAGAAGGGGAAACATATTAAGTTGTTGATGGCATGTTTTGTTTTTATTTTACCAGTCTCTCATTCCCCCCACACTGAGTGGTTGCTTCTGTGTGACCCTATGTAGTCTCTTACAGCACCGCTCCAAGCGCCCATTCAGCCCCATCCGGTAACCCACTACTCAAGGGTCCTGGCCGGCTGTACAAAGTATGACTCAGAGGTGCCGCATCCTGAATCAGTGGATGGAAAATGTTCTCTGCCTAGGCTCTTCCCAGGCCATCTCCTCTGACACATTTGCTCCACCCACATGCCTCTATGACTAAACCTCGTGGGTGGGGTGGAATTGTCCAGCACACACAAATTTGGTGGGGAAACGCAAACTTGTTGAGAATGATATATAAACAACTGAAAATGCCACACATGAACCAGTGTTGCATGTCACAAATGCTATAAGTTCCCAAGAATGCATATAAAATAGTGGCAATTGAAAAAAGTTAGTTATAATGCTCCAATTCTGTGCCCCAGATTTGGGCTACACTGACTTGTTGAAATGTACCAGCAAAGGGGGGCTGCTTCGGGGTCCCTGAAGGCTGAATCATCTCAAAGGAATATCCTTCGAACAGCCTCTGGCTCTGAGGAAGAAGGGTATTCCTCCGAAACGCGTCAGCCGTTAGGGACCCCGAAGCAGCCCTCCTTTGCTGGTACATTCCTCTGTGCTTTGGAAACTATCCAAATTTGGCCACTAATGTGTGGCTTGAAGAGTGTATTTTAGTTCTGTGTTTGTGAGCACTTCGTGAGCAGTTTTCTGCTGGTATTTTTTATTAAAATCACTTGGATAATGCACTACATTGGTG
Organism: Staurois parvus; assembly: GCF_062004578.1. Classification (NCBI taxonomy): domain Eukaryota; kingdom Metazoa; phylum Chordata; class Amphibia; order Anura; family Ranidae; genus Staurois; species Staurois parvus. The sequence continues at coordinate 21,498,245 of NW_028317814.1, forward strand.
CGCCCTCTTTTTTTTCTGTTGTTTCCACTCGCTCACCTCTATCTGTCTCCTCATAATGAACCCTTTGCTGCATGACCACACCTCCCAATACTGCCTGTCCACACCTTGTTCACATCTTACCCACATCTCTTCATAAACCCTCTGCTGCCTGACCACACCACATCCACATCTTCCCAACACTTCTCCATGAGCCCCTGCTGCCTGACCACAACTTGTTCAATTCTGTCCTATATTATTGACCATAAGGGCATTCTTCCTGTGTTTTCATTTTTGCCCTCCATTCCTCTTCCATAATCTCAATCAATGTTCTTCTGCTTGCCCACACCTCTTTCTCTCTCTTCGGCACCTCCTTATTTGCTTTTTCCTGCCTTCCCTAACTTTTGTCACCCCTCTTAATGAACCCTCTTGCTACCTGCTCACACCTTACTTGCCTCTCTTTGTCTCTTCTCCATGAGCCCTCTGCTTCCTGTCCACATCTCACTTACCTGTGTCCTGCACCTTTCCATGAACCTTCTGCTCCCTCACCACACCTTGCTCACCTTTCCATGAACCTTCTGCTCCCTCACCACACCTTGCTCACCTTTCCATGAACCTTCTGCTCCCTCACCACATCTTGCTCACCTTTCCATGAACCTTCTGCTCCCTCACCACACCTTGCTCACCTTTCCATGAACCTTCTGCTCCCTCACCACATCTTGCTCACCTTTCCATGAACCTTCTGCTCCCTCACCACATCTTGCTCACCTTTCCATGAACCTTCTGCTCCCTCACCACATCTTGCTCACCTTTCCATGAACCTTCTGCTCCCTCACCACATCTTGCTCACCTTTCCATGAACCTTCTGCTCCCTCACCACACCTTGCTCACCTTTCCCTGATACCTCTCCATGACACCTGTGCTGGATGTCCACAACTAAAGTACCTCGACCAACACCACATCATGAACCATGGATAGGGGTTTGGCATTGTCAGCCTGCAATGGGAAGTGTTGTTACTGACAGGCTCTTCAGGTAAGAAACTTTGTAACAGATTGAAAAAAATGCTTTAGTGACTTCAGTGGGGCATCTCATCTATATGCCTTGTCTTGGTTGCCGGGGCTCTGTTTGCATTGATATGTTTTTTATTGTTTAATGATGAAGACTTTTCTATATCTAGGGTAAACCAAGAGCTTCTATCAGAAATTTGAATGGAAATGCTCAGTTCCTCCTTTGTTTAGCCTTTCCCTACAGATTCAAGGCAATGCTTGGAACCTGAAGCTCAGACTTTGTTGTAGGTTTATTGTCTTTCTTCGACTTCACTTATCTTCAGTTTATGATCAAAGTGGCTAAGTTTTTGTCTGAACCAATGTTTATTCTATCAGCTCTCTCTACACACTATACTGAGCATGTCTGCCTTCTGCTTTATTGCTTATACACTTTTAGTTTTTATAGCTTATATGTTTTACAGTCTTGGAAATCTTCTTTCCATTCTCCAGTCCCCTCTACAGTCTCCGGTTCAGCCAGTAGGTACAAATCTTTCCACTGAAACCAGCACAGGTACATCTCCTGTGCTGGTAGCCAGATTTTTCTTTTTGACTCTTCAATTCTACATTAAATGGACCAACCTGCTTCTGATTTGGTTTTATTTTTTGGGCCAAAACAACTTTACATTTTAAGTAGGCTAAAACTGAATTTTTTAGGAATATTTTACTTCATAATAGAGCTTTGTCTAGAGAATTGTATGCTTGCTTTAATATTCCCCTCCCCAACAGCATATACTCACCTTTTCTTAACTATCCCCTTCGCTCCGTTCAATCACTGGTACACTTCTAAATATGGGTTCTAAATACAAGAAGCATGATGAATACTGGTGCCCTTTGCGTACTTTGCTTCTGTGCATGACCGGTCACTGCTACTCTCTCCCTGTGCAGGATGGCTGTTCTAGTATCTGCTCCCTGCAGTTTCTTTGCAGGCAGCCTGTAGTGGGTGGACCAGATTAAATAAAATAAAGGATTTTATATGTATGTTAACTTATGTTTTACCGATTATTAACCCTTTTCAACCCTTAGTTCCCCACTGCTCCTCCTCTAGACAGATAATCTCTCATTGGAAGAACTGCATAAGGCATGACTGTGCTGTGTGCCTACCTTTAAAGACCTGCAGTAACAACAGGTCCCGGCTGTGTAAGTGTATTTTCTGTCCTTAGACTCTTTGGTGACCTAGAACAATGTTACTAAAAAGGTTGTCATTGTGAGCCATGTCTGCCCTTACTGATGATAGAATATATTGTGTATAATTTATTGTGGAGCAAATGCAATTCTAAGCTTTAACGTGACTCCATTGCTATAATAACCCAAAGCACACTGTAAAAGAAGATGCTGATTACTTGCCTGTTGAGGAGGCAATGAGTCCGGGTGGTTTTATTCCAGAGCTATTAGTGATTCTATTATCTGACACTTCCATGTGTGTCACATATACATTGCATTCTGTGGTTCCATCTGCTGGACACTATGGCCCTGATTTACTATTGGGCTTGGGCGCATATTCGTGGGCGAACGTCTAATTTTTATGAGTGACCGTCTACTTTTACCCCGCAACAAGATTTACTATTGAGCAGCGTCCATAAGCAGATTCCCAATCGAATTTACTAACAAGGCACACGCCCGGAATCAGACTCACAAAGCAGACTTGCTAAGAAGCACGTCTAACACCATGAAAAATCACTGCAGAGACATGTTCACTTAGAAATTTGCTTTGCCAAATATCAGGACTTCACTTTAAACAATATCTGCTATTTCCCAAAAAATTAAGAATGTGTTAAAAATCGTTTTTTTTTAAAGGAAATCGACACAGTGAAAATCTAGACGCCCGTGCAGTGTCTTTGGCCGATATAAATGCGCATGTGCGAACACATGTTAGACGTCCTCTGCAGGCGCTTGCTTTTTAGCCACTGCCCAATAGTAAATCTCTGTGTGGATTCCTCTGACAGCCGTCACTCGGGCGCGTCTACCGTGTTTAATAAACAGCACTAAGCATATCTTTAGGTATTCTAATTTGATTTCCGTAGTTTTAGTGATTCTATTTTTGTTTCTTATCCTTTATAATTATTTCTGTAATGATTTTACTTATTTCAAAGGTCTAGATAATATTTATTTTGACAGCTGAATGTAAAAATAAAGGTCCGCAATAAACCAAAAAAAAAAAAAACAGCGTGGGTCCCCCCTCTCATCCATACCAAGCCCTTCAGGTCTGGTATGGATATTAAGGGGGAACTGCACGCTGAAATTTAAAAAAAAAACAGCGTGGATCCCCCTCAATATCCATACCAGACCCTTATCCGAGCATGCAGCCCGGCAGGTCAGGAGCGAGCGCCCCCCCCCTCCTGAACCATACCAGGCCACATGCCCTCAACATAGGGGGGTGCTTCGGGGCAGGGGGGGCCCCCCCAAAGCACCTTTTCCCCATGTCGATGAGGATAAGGGCCTCTTCCCCACAACCCTGGCCTGTGGTTGTGGGGGTCTGCGGGCGGGGGGCTTATCAGAATCTGGAAACCCCCTTTAACAAGGGGGCCCCCAGATCCCGGCGCCCCCCCTACGTGAATGAGTCTGCAGTACATGGTCCCGCGACTCATTCACAAAAAGACAAAGTGTGGTGTAAAAAAAACACAGTACAGGGTCTTTGACAAGTCCTTTATTAAAAAAATGTCCCCCAAAGTAGATCCAGCGTCAATCACGGCGGGATGGGATGGGTCCTCCAGCATGACAATGACCCAAAAATTCCGCCAAGGCAACAAAGCAGTGGCTCAAGAAGAAGCACGTTAAGCTCATGGAGTTCCCTAGCCAGTCTCCAGACCTTAATCCTACAGAAAATTTGGGATCTGTAAAAAAGAGTACACCAAAATCCCTCCTGAGATGTGTGCAAACCTGGAAACCAACTACAGGAAACGTCTTACTTCTGAGCTTGCCAATAAGGGTTTCTCCACTAAGTACAAACTTATGTTTTGCTTGGGGATCAAATACTTATTTTACAAATTCTGCAGAGTATCAAAGAATTTTTTTCCCCACTGTAATTTTATGAAAATCATACTGAATTAGGTACTGTTCTCTTAAAACCATTTCATCTTGAGATCTTGCATGCTATTAGGCTGAATAACTCAACATTTACATATGTTTTTCTCATTAAGTTATTTCAATTAAATCTTAGCACCTGAGTTCCCAGTTCCACCCACTTGCAAGGGCCATTACAAGGGCTATCACTTGCCATAAGGTACCATTGTGTATACAGAACTTGTATCATTTAGTTAGTAAGCAAGTATGATGAGTAAGACTTCACAGAATTTGTAAGCAGACCTGGGAGCCTCCTAATAGCTATTCCTAGCAATAAACACACAAATAATAGGAGGTTGTGATACATATCAGGATATGTTTTGTAAGAAGTCACTACTGCAGCATAGACTTTGATTTTGATTTCAAGAATACATATGTACAGATTATACCTAAGGTTCACCATAAAAATCCTGATCTTGCCCCTGCAGTGAAGGGTACATGAAATGCTCAGTTCAGGACCAGGCTATTTAGGGTTACCCTAGGAGGCACTTATGAGTGAATCCAACTTTGGAAGCACTCCTAGCCATATGGATATTTTTCAGATTTCTAGGTTTATAGGTTGGGTAGCAGAACACTTAGCCTGGGTTCACATATATGCGGTGCGGTATATCGCATGTGATTCACACAGGATCCGCACCACATTCCTGTGCAAATCACATGTTACTTGTGTGCGTTGCAGTTGGAGCCATACATTTTGTATGGCTCTAATTGCAACGCATCTGCACCAAAAATGTACAGGACCCTTTTTTGGTTCCACACTAGAATCGGATCGGGTATTCACACCTATGTGATCCGATTCTGCACATTGCACCATGGTTTGCAGACCGCTTTTTGGGGTGTTGTTAACTTAACATACACACCCGCAGTGGTTCGCATGAACTGGTGCGATTCTGAAGCGGTGCGGAATTCGCACAGAAAACACTACAAATTCCGCACCGCATCAGTGTGAACCCGGGCTTAAGTGAAGGGTCCCAGCATGTTGAAGGATGAACGCATGGTTTCCCAGGGAGATAGTTGCACATCTATGACCACACTATGGGGGTTATTTACTAAAACTGGAGGGTGCAAAATTGGGTGCAGCTCTGCATAAAAACAGCTTCCAGGTTTTATTGACAAAGCTTAATTGAACAAGCTGAAGTAAGAAGCTGATTGGCTACCATGCCCAGCTGCACCAGATTCTAAGTGGATTAGGTTTAGTAAATCCCCCCCATGTCTACCTGCAGTACCAGTCTACTGTCATACCTGGTTTATGGTAGTCCAGAGATACACATTAGCCCTTTAGTCTTCCTTCAGCGACCTCGTATAACAAACGTTAAGATTTGTCACTGCCTCTCTACCAGAAGTTTGCAGGAGGGAGGAGTCCCATTGTGATGTCAAGAGAAGCGAAAAAAATGTATACACCACAAGAAAAGAGACTTGGAACTCAACATAAAAAGAGATGGGAAACAATCGTGAGCTAGACTGTATATGTCAAAAAGGGAAGTTTGTTTGAAAAAGGACAGCAAGGAACCTTGAAGATTAACACTTTCTGTCACTGTCAGTGTGGACTTCAGCAGAAGAGTTCTCAGGATCAGAAAGGTGAGTTTGATATGTAGCACTACCCCCTTAGGAGTTGCTAGAGATTTGGGTCCCCCTATAGTCCTGCACAGCCAGGCAACACGCATTTCCTTCCAGACTTGCATTCCACAGACAGTACACAGTCCTTGAGCTTGTTTTTTTTTTTATATTATTAAGGCGTAAATAACTTAGATGGGATGAGGGGGTACATGGGATGCCCGAGGAACTGTAGACTGAGGACAGCTTCCTGGACCTATGCACCAGTAGTCAGGGCCACTGTTAGATATCATGGGGCCCCGTACAGAGTTAATAAATAAAGCTGTGTGAGTAATTGAGGTCTTGGGGCTCATTCTCATGGGTGCTGTGGCTTGTAGAGTGTGAATCAGTGGTTTGTTTATGTGGCTGGAGCCACTTGGAGCCGTTTGCAGGCAACCTATGTTACACTATGGAAATGCTGCAGGTCCTAATTCGACAGGCATATAGGTGCAGGTGTACAGCCCTGAACACAGACAGTGAGCATTCAGGGCCACTTTCCCACGCCTGCACACCTGTCAGATGAAAACCTTTGTTCATACAGCTGCTATGTCCCCATAGCATAACAGGTGGCATTTTGTTTCTTTGCTGTGCAGGAAAATGCATGCATTTCTGCACCACAAATGATGTGAACAAGTCCTAAGGGCTGGTTCACACTATAGAAACATAGTCTAGATGTGTTCCAGATGCGTTTTTGCATGTGCGTTTTTGAAGCGTTTTTAGCGCATTCCGGTGCGTTTTTGATGCATTCCATTTCATTTTTCCTGTCTTTCTCTTCAATTTAATTAGGGACATCTGCGTTTCAGTGCCTTTTTGTTCATTCTGGAGTGTTTTTGATGCATTTTACCGCGTTCCAGTACAGTTCCGTGCAGTGCAGAAAAAATGCAGCCTGTTCTACTTTTTTTTTTCTGCAATCACAACACACTGGCGACATCTGAGCTGTAGGTGATAGGAAATGGGACACATTAACTAGATCAGTAAATAAATAGTTAAAAAGAAATGAACTGTGATTTGCAGAGGGAACAGGTGATGACAGTGGGGGGGGGGGGGGGGGTCAAGTTGTATAAGGAAAGAGAGGTTTGTATCAGTGAACTGAAAGGGATCAGCAGCTTGAGGGAGAGGAGAGAAACAAAGTTGCAATCAACTATAAACAGAAGGAAACTTGAAATTGTCAAACCTGTGGAGATGAAAACTTGAAATTGTCAAACCTGTGGAGATGAATGACAGGAGGCTAACAATGGACTTTTGCAGCTGTAGATGGGCTTGTCAGCTGCCCGGTACCTCCTCTGCAGCTGATGGGGCCGGGCCCCCTACAGGAGGGCCAGGAGTACCCCTTTATCAGTGGCCCTGCCAGTAGTCAGAACCAAAATTTGACCCCTCTGACTATTCCTCCAGCTCCCCCTAGCTACTTAGGAGGGTGCTACAGTTATATCTTCTTTTACAGGTATGGCTTTTTTTAAAACAGTTTGTAAAGAGACAGGGTCATTTTAAAGAAAAGAGAGAGACCTCTGAAACACATTGTACCACAGTCATCTATTTTACCAAATGGTGAACTAGAAGGCTGAAACAATTCTGATTTTACTAGTGTTTCAGACTTGACTCAGCGCCCTACATTTTTCATGGTAACTGCATGCATGCTATATAACATGTAAACCTAAAGTGCTTCTAAGCGCAAAAGTTTTTTAAATCTGTGCATTCTTTGCAGTATGGGAAAAAAAATCTAATACCTGCCCCCCTAATCCTTAAACACTTACCTGAGTCCTCTCACAATTCAATGCTGTCCCCTTTGCAGAACCACTTTTCTTTTTTTTACCTTGGCTCACATCAGATTCTGAGAGCAGCAGGAGCCATAGGATCCTGCTTTTGTCAGTCAGAGGGAGCAGGGGACATGGCAAAAACACACTGTGTTTCTATGGACACACACAGCCTAGCTCAGGAACGTGCCTGCACAGGTGCCTGCATGACAAAGCTTGCTATAAGGGTATCTACAGAAGGAAGGAGTGGACAGCGCCAGCAGGGGATGCCAGAGGAGTAGGTCAGGAGCATCTCTGTGTAATATCCTTTCACAGAGCAGGTAAGTATAACCTCTTTTTTATTTTAACCAAAAAAAAATAACTTTTAATATCACTTTAGCCATTTCTCAACAGGTGGACGTCTATGGACATACTTAACTTTCATCCACTATACCAGGATGATGCCTGCAGCTACAGGCATCATCCCGGTATCTTTCTGTTCAGCCAGTGATTCCCTCTTTTGTAAAAGCCATCCTAGTAGCTGTCTATCCACTGGATTGCTTTTATGGGCAGCAGGAGGGGACACCCCCCCCCCCGGTGCCCACTGGTGCTTCTCTGGACCCTCCCATGTGTTTTATGGAGCCCAGTATCCGATCCGCCATTGCCATTGGGCTGCCATAGAGCTGTCTCTATGATCCTGGGAGACGGAAAGTGACATCATGACGACATTATTTTTTAAAATCATGCTTTCCAGGGGAAAGGAGATATCTGGGGTCTTATTGACCCCAAATGACCCCAGTAACAATGTAAAAATAAAAATAAAGAATGCAGAAACAAACACAAACGTAGGTTGCGCCTGCATATGTAAACAGTGTTTGTACCACACAGGTGAGGTATCGCTGCAAACGTTACAGCGAGAGCAATAATTCTAGCACAGTAACATTTTTAAAGTGTCGCCTATGGAGATTTTTAAGTACTGTAGTTTGGCGCCATTTCATAAGTATTCGCAATTTTAGATGTTAGGTATCTATTTACTCGGTGTAATATCATCTTTTATATTTTACCAAAAAAATAGGTTATATATTGTTATTTTTTGCTTTAAAATTCATTAAAGTATATTTAAAAAAAAAAGAGTATGAAAAATCACTGCGTAAATACAGTGTGACAGAAAAATGCAACAACTACTGTTTTATTCTCTAGGGTCTCTGTTTAAAAAAATAATATATAATATTTGGGGGTTCTGAGCAATTTTCTAACAAAAAAAATTATGGTTTTTACATGTAGGAGTAAAATGTCAGAATTTGCCTGGTAGACAAGTGGTTAACACAGGGGACATCTTTGTTCAGTCATCATCCAGGGTTACCATATACTTCCTGGCTTGAGATGCTTTCTCAAAAATGACACAATCATATAAATCCTGGTGACCTGCAGCCTCTCACCTACAAAGTTACAATGTTGCATTTTGATCACTAGGGAAGAGGAGACTGGGGAAAAGCTTCCTCTTGCCTGCAGCAGACTGATCACATGACATCAAGCAGAACTATAGGTAAAACTTTTTTTCCATTTTTGGATAGAGTAAGGGAGGGTTATAACCCCTGTCAGATGTCTTTTTGCAGTCTGTTGACCATTGCAGAGATTTCCATTCACTTCCTGTCCCATAGCCAAACAGGAAGTGAGAGGAAATCCCTGAAGATTAAGGGAATTCCTTGGGGACTCCCAGGTCACCAGAACTAGTGTCACCATTGGAAAATTTCCCCATTACTTTTCTGGGGACATCTCAAAATTTGGGACCCCGCATTCACTATATCTGGTCTCCCACAGTACACACAACATGGAAATGCGATGATTTTACTAAATATAAATTAATAAATACCTTTTTTCATCAGCAGTATATAACAGTATTGTGACTTCTATCTGTGTCCAGCTGAGCACTGTTTAAAGCTTGTAGGAGGAATTTTCATTCTCCTCTGACTGTCCTATGAGGCTGCATAACCCCTGACCTTCTGTCTGGACAGCGCTGATTGGCCCTATGCTGATCCCATGCACCTTACCAAAGAAGAGAAAAATTCTCTAGCAATACACACTAAACTGAGCATGTGCAGAGTGACTCCTAGAGCTCTGTACTATTAGTAGATAGATTGGGGACAGTAGAAGAAGGAAGGATCAGAGAAGACAGGATCAAACAGTCATTTTACACAATGCGCAGGATTAACCCTTTAGGTTTCACAGTGAGTATAACCAGCATGTTTTACTGCATATATAGACTGATTTTACTGTTGTGAATTTAGTAACACTTTAATTTCTCTTTAGGTAATTCAAATATATTTATCATTTTCTGAAGATAAATTTGACAATTACTTTTAAATATACCATTTGCATTTTGTGGTTTGAAAGAGAAAGAAACAGGTAGAGTAAGGCTTAGAAAAAAACAAAGAAAATAAAGATGATAGTACAATACCCCTATTTAATATGCATGGATACAGGAAAGTATTTGAAAATAAACCACTAAGTCTAACTGCTACGAACGTCCTAGTTTCTCTTGAAGTTTAAACCATATTAGAGTTCTGTTTTTGTATATTAAGTAAATAAATTTGAGGAATTAGTTGTAAGCACCGAATCTTCATTTTAATGTACTGTATGAGTTTCCTCATTTGCTTTCAGAATATTTCCCTCTGGTCTAATGTATTCTGCTTCTTTTAACCAGAAGAATGATGTAGGTCTCACAATATTTATTACATTGGCGCCATCAAATCTCTCCTGGGCACAGACTATAAGAGCACCTAAGTACAGAGAAATCTTTTCTACAGTAGAATTAACTGAACATTCTGAGGCCCTTTTCACACTGCATTGCTCATTCTTAAGGTGGCCATAGATGACCCATTTTTTTTCAATCAGCCAGCAGACTGATTGAAAAAAAAAAATGAATGGCTTACTCCATCCACAAAAGATGTTTTAATTTTTTTTATTGGATATGTTTTATAACAGAAAGTAGAAAATAGTTAGGGTTTTTTTTTCAAAATTTTTGATCTTTTTCAGTTATATAATAAAATATAAAAAACCCAGTGGTTATCAAAAACTAGCAAAAGAAAGCTCTATATGTGTGGAAAAAGTATATACATTTAATTTGGGTACAGTGTTGAATGGCAGAGCAATGTCCAGTTAAAGTAGCACAGTGATGAATAGCAAAACAATGGTCTGGTCATGAAGGGGGTAAAAACCTCTGGGGGTCAAGTGGTTAAATGCACTTTTAATTCTTGATAGACAGAACATAAGGCCCATTTTAAGCACCGTTGAATGACCACATGACGTGTTTTATTGGCTTCTGTGTATCTTCCCAGTACTGCAGATCAGATGTTGGTTGGGGTTATAATGTTGATTTCTTCTAATTTCTCTGCTGTGCGATTTTTAAATAATAAGATGTTTGTACTCATTATAAAATCTATTTTTTGGAGTCCATTGAGGGATTTCACCTTCAGTTTATACTGCTGCCTACAGGAGGATTAGACACTGGCAAACCAAAAAATTGTGTCAACCCAAGATAACAATTCCTACTACTGGCATGCTTCAGTTTTGTCGCAAGCAGTAACAGGAGCATGATCATAAACATGGAGGAGTGAGACCTGTGTTCCCCAGTGATCTCCAAGAATAGCTTTTAATGTAAGCACAAAAATCTTATTTTCTTTCTTGTCCATGGAAGACCTTCCATGGACAAGAAAGAAAATAAGATTTTGGGATGCCCAAGAGCAGTCCAACTGAGAGGTGGGCAACAGCAAACAACTGCTAACAGCCCAACATGAATAATATAATACTGGAGACTGTCTATTGCTCGAGAAAACCATTTATCTGAAGGACCATACAATTGAAGTTGGCACCAGATGACGCCACAACACCCATTTGGTAACCGAATGTTAACAAAGACTAGGTGCTAAATCAAATATAGGGAACCGAAGCTGGATGTCAAAAGAGCAGAATACATAGTGAAAAATGTCCTCACATGGAAAAAAAGGACATTGCTTCAAAACAGTATAAGCTTGAAGTTGGCCTAACAGATCCATCTGCAAGGATGAAAATAAAATGAATTCCCTACAGGGAACATCAGGAAGGGCATCTAAGAATCAATACAGAAAGGAAGAGACTTACAGCCTAAACCTTGGCCAGCAAGAAGAAGGAGCTCCACTCAAGCAGACCATACACAATCAAAACCCGAAAGCTTTGTGGAGTGAAAAACATAAATAGCTCATAGGATTATGCCATCACTTGTTTAGTTTTTCTAATAAAAATCCATCATGTTGAATCAGGCATTTTCTGGCACGCTAATGCTGTGAAAAACAAACAATTCAAAATTTTCGTTCAGTTTTTGCATTGTCTGTGGCCTGCTTTAGAGACTTGGGGCTGGACAGAGGGAAAGCAATGTCCTGGTTAAGGGAAGATCAGTCAGAGCCACACTAAAATAGAAGTAGGTACTAGGGTCTCATTGCACATGAACCTAAAATAGGTACAGGATTCCCTGCATGGAATGGCTGTCAGGGCAGACATTAAGCCCACTGAGGAGATGACCAAGGAAGACCCCTGCAAAGTGAACTTAGTGCAGAATTTACTTCAGGAAGTGTATTGGTAATTCCTGAGATCCCATGGAGTCCCCCTTGGTGAGATCCCATGGAGTCCCCCTTGGTGAGATCCCATGGAGTACCCCTTGGTATGATCCCATGAAGTCCCCCTTGGTATGATCCCATGGAGTCCCCCTTTCCAAACAAGGTAAAGAACATGGGAACACTCCATACAAGTGTTAGGCAAGAGGTAGAAGGCTGATCTCTTTCCCAAACATTAGTGAAGAAGAATTCAGACTTAATAGAACTGAGGACAAAGCTCAATCAGCTCTGCTTGTTCATTCATAATAGTGAAGGACCATTTAGAGTTGTGTATCTGTGTAAAGTATCTGCTCTGTGTTTGCATAAGCATCACCAGATATATTACACATCATCACAGGCTGTGTGCTGTTTTTCATGGTCTCCAGAGCAGCTCCTGCTGCCAGATACCAGAGCTGTCAATCACAAATCCTTTCTAACAACATTATCTGATGGGATGGTGGAATGTCCAACCATGCTGCTTAGAAATGAAGAGACGGATTTGAACAGGACCAAATACTATATTGCACTTAGACTAAGCAGCTAAACTAAATATGTATAGTAATAGATCTTCTTTAAGCTGTATATTCTGTGTAGCACCTATCTGTCAGTGGCATCTTTTCCTCATCCGTGTGTACCTGTTTTGCAGCAGGTCACTTTATTGCCTAGGCTGTAAATGTGGAGGCCACATATTGTCAGTTCCTCCCAACTGTTTGCTCCTTGCTACTCATGTGCTAGTCATGCAACATGCAACAATATAACATATAACGATCATTTTGATGTTTCTAGCATATTGAATGTACAAATTAAGATATTTAATCGGTAAAAATACTTTTCGATGAATTTGACCAAATCAATCGGTCCTGGCAGAAATAGCCAAACTCTGATTTTTTTTGTTTTTGAGCAAATGATCATTTGAAGTAATCAAATACATGATCAATAATTTATTTCCTGTTATGTGCATGATCGAAATTAGAGAGAAGGGATGGCATGGATCTGGTGGCTACAGGGTGCAGCCAATAAATACAATTTGATGGATTTGCTACATCTTCCTTAGGACATGTATAATTAACTAATTAATTCAGCTTGTGGCCTGGATATGCTTTTTCATCACTTTGGCAGATCCTCTTTAGACAAATCCAGAAGTAAATAAAGCCATATAATTAATTGTTTTCTGTTGGATCCACATTATAATCATTATTTTATAGCATTATCCCGTTGATTGAGCCATCCTACTTGAGATATCTAGCCCAGCATCTGCTGTTTGATTAGGTGATGAGCAATTACTGCATTCAGTCCTTTGATTTTGCAAATATAATCCAAATTTCAATTATGGCATGTTAATAATACATTGTGAGGTAAGTATTTTGTTAAGTAATGCACACTAAACAAAAAGTAGGAACAGGCTTATGATAAAGAATACAGGGAAATTTCAAGTTTGTGGCTCTTTCTTGAGAACTGGGACACATTTCTTGTTGCAGTCCAGAGGTAGTGTTGTTAACTGTCATGCTACAGGCAAGAGTAAGTAGGCCCAAATCATATTTTCATAAACATTTTGAAAATCAAAGTACATGTCTACCATTGTTTTAACAATGCCATGTCCAAGGAAGGTCAAATGTTTACTGTGTGTGCAGGGGCGGACTGACCATTTGGAAACTCGGGCACTACCCGAGGGCCCGGGGTCAGTAGGGGGCCCCATGAGATGCCCCTGGTACCTTTTTCATAGGCTTTTTTGGGTTTGGGCAAGGACACAGGGGCCCCATGATCCCCTATTGCCCGGGGGCCCCAGGAGTTGTCAGTCCGCCTCTGTGTGTGTGCCTTCACAATGGGGACAATTCGCTACAAAGTGTGTTCCCACTGGACACCAGACTATGCGGCTGCATTTCAGTTAGCACAATCTAGAGCACACTTTCTCAACTACAGTAGAGTTCTTCCTAAGATTACTAGAGGTTCCTTGAGCGGGTAACAATGGGGAATTGATCTCCATCCTACACTGACCACCAATGCAAGCGGCAATGTAACCACCAATGTAGGGAGCCTTTTCTATGCTGTGATCACTAATATATAGGAATACCACATTTTTTTTCATTTCAAGATTATTACTGAAAATGATTTTGTTGTATAGAGCAGGAAGGTGGTAAAAAATAATAGGAGTATCTGTCCCAGGTGTCAAATATGCTAAGTAGGCCACATTTGTTAATCTTTAATTAAAACTTTTTACAACTTATGGATCATGTTAAAGTACCATGTGCCATAGGTTTTCAGGTAGAGGTTTCCAAAGACCTGAAAGTTATTTCACAGGTTCCTTCGAGGTTAAAAGGTTGATAAAGGCTGGTCTAGGGAGAAATGTTCTCACCTAGCCTCTGAGACAAGCCTCTGAGTGCATTTAATTTTCAGAATTCTGAAAAGGATGACCCATGTGATTTGGGTTCCTTCCAGTGCTTGTCCGCTCCTCTCCTGCTTTCTCCTCCTCCCAATATAAGTACTCCATGCAGGGTGTGACTGACAGCTCTTGTTTCCTCCTCTTCTGATCCCTTCTCTTCATTGCTGCAACAGAATTCTGCATGAGGTGCTTGTTCTCTCTCATCCTGCACCTGTGGGCAGCGGAAAATGCTCACAACATCATTTGGCACCACCCTAAGTGCTGTCAACAGCGCTATGTACTTGCCAGCAGAAAAGGGATTCCTGAACTGATTCCTCAGGTGAGCTGTGCACATTGGTGGCAGGGGTTGCACAGATAAAAGGGGGTGCAGAGGTGGGAGGGAGTGCAGAAATGTGAAGGGTTGCAATGCAGATGTTGAAGTAGCTGCAATAGTAGATGAGCGTGCAATGATGGAAGAGAATGCAGAGGTGGAAGTGGTTGCAGTGGCAGAAAGGGGTACAGAAGTGGACATTGTTGCAATGGTGGAAAAGGGTGCAGGGGTGGAACAGAATGAAATGTTAAAAGGGGCAGAAAAGGTGGAAAAGGGTGCAAAGTTGGAAGTGATTGCAATAGTTGAACGGGTTACATTGGTGAAAGAGTGTGCAATGGTGGCAGGGTTGCGGGGTGGAAAGGGTTGCAAAGGTTGACTGATGGAAGGGGGTGAAGAGATGGAAGGGAAAAGGGCTACAGTTGTGGAAAGGGATTGCAGTAGTACAAGGAGGATGGAGCAGGGAATGCAGATGCTAGAAGGGGTTAGAACTAGGTAATGCAATGATGAAAGAGGGTGTAGAGGTGGAAATTGTTGCAATGCTAAGAGTGGGTGCAGAGGTGGTTGCAATAGTAGAACGGGGTTCAGAAGTGGAAATGATTGCAATGGTGGAAGATAGTGCAGATGTGGAAGTGGTTGGGGCTGCAGTTGTGGAAGGGTGAGCAGAAGTGGACAAGGGGGTTCAGGGATAAGAGGTGAATGAAGGGGTACAGAGCTTAGTAGTAGAATGAAGGGGTACAATAGGTTAGTCAGGGTGTGCTGTGGTGAACAAGGGGTTTATAGGTGATGAGGGAGTGCAAAGGTAAGACAGGGGTTCACAGGTGAGCAGTGGACAAGGGATGCAGAGAAGAGTGGTGGACTGCAGCTATGGGGGTTGTGGATGATTTCTGTGTGATAGAGAAGTGAGGATTTTTGCTTCAGGAGAGAATGTTCTTTGGGAAGGAGGGATATTTTTTTTTTTTCGGTGAGGGATTTTACTGGGCAAGACTTTTGTTGGTGGTAGGACTACTGCACAGAAAAACAAACCTAACAAAAAAAAAACAACAGAACTCTGGCGGACTTTTAAGACACCCAAACAACCAATTAAAATACTACATCACTTTATTGCTACATCAATGTTAAAAATAAACCGTTTAAAATTATAAAGCACATTCCTTTATACCATAAATTAAATTGTCTTGAACCTATCTGAAGGGTATGTTGCACTCACAGCCTCATGAATTGTACAAACATACTGTATATCAAATATCAAAAAACATCATATGTGAGTTCAGTTGGGGGTGGGATCATTCCCAAACTCTAGGTGTTTCGCAGAATCAGGTTCAGCTTCTTCAGGGAATTTATAGAGCTCTGTGGCCTAAATTCAGATCAAACAATGTTAGAAAATATACACATTTTGCATTTTTTACAAGGATAAAACCCCTGTAGATCAAACATCCTTGTATTTTTTTAGGGGGTGAAATAACCCCCTTAACTAGTAGGGTTCTAAGATTAGCACTTTTTCTATAAACAAACTGGGGTTGCGTCGGTAACACATTACTCAGTGTTTGATCTTTTTTCAGAATAGGCCAATATCTTTTAAAAATACCCTCTACTTCTTTATACTGACAGTTGATTTTTGAAATAAAGGCAAATTCAGCTCTATTTTTATCCTCTTTCATCTTAAAGGCTAAAAGTAAGATGAAAGAGGATAAAAATAGAGCTGAATTTGCCTTTATTTCAAAATTCAACTGTCAGTATAAAGAAGTAGAGGGTATTTTTAAAAGATATTGGCCTATTCTGTAAAAAGATCAAACACTGAGTAATGTGTTATCGACGCAACCCCAGTTTGTTTATAGAAAAAGTGCTAATCTTAGAACCCTACTAGTTAAGGGGGTTATTTCACCCCCTAAAAAAAATACAAGGATGTTTGATCTACAGGGGTTTTATCCTTGTAAAAAATGCAAAATGTGTAGAGTGACAGGTATTAAGCAGAGAAAAATCTTGAGTTGCAAATCGGTTCACACAGGAGAAGAATTCAATATAAAAAAATGTATTACATGTAACACAAAGTATGTAACGTATGTGTTAGAATGTCCTTGTCCATTACAATATGTAGGAAGAACTAAAAGGAATTTAGGTACCAGATTAAAAGAACATGTGGTTAATATAATAAAAGGAAAAAAGGACCAGAATGTATCACGACATTTTAAGGAATTTCATAACTCTGACCCTAGGGGAATAAAGTTTTGTGGTATAGATACGGTGGACTCCCATTGGAGGGGAAGTAATAGGGTAAAAGGCATTTCACAAAATGAGACCTATTGGATTTTTAAATTAAACACTTTGAAGCCTAATGGTTTAAATATCGAATTGGATTTGAACTGTTTCATTTCGGATTTTTAATTTTAATATATATTTTAATAATATTTTAGATTTAATATTTTAGATTCATTTGGTATTATATTTATCTTATAGGAAATTATTATATAAAAAATTCTTTAAGTACTGAGAGGAGTTTGTATGGATTCACGAATAACATGTGGATATATGAAGGTAATATAATATAAGATTATAATTTTATAATTTTTTAATTATGATGGTAATATAATGAATGATTTTATATTTATTTTAGAGTATTATTATAGATTTAAAAAATTATTAAGTGTTAAGATATGTGTCTGGATGTATGGGTAAAGATGGTAGAAGTATATACATTTTGATGATGTATTCAAATATTGGTAGTATAATCACATTGGGATTTGATAGAAAATATGAGAGATGTAAGGTATTTTAATCAGTATAGGGGTTGTTCTATTTATTGACCAGTAGAGGGAGTATTGTGTATCCGTTAGGGGGATGTTATATATGGATATGTATATACACATAGGGAGATATATACACTGAATTTTAATGATATTTATAGGAATGTTCTAGACTGGAAGGTAGGGAGAATATATGAGTAAGGAGTATATATATGTATATCGGTATAGTATGTTAAGATGGAGTTATTTGTATGCTGATATTTTAAATTTTATTTTATTTTATTTTATATATGGGACATTGTATAGTATGCTTTGTATTGTGGATGATAATACAGAGGTACAGGATTTGGATGAGATCGATAAACGGCTTTGAGATGAAGTAAGGTGCAATGTGGACAGGTATGGGCGGCGTTTTCCAGCTTCCAAGATGGCGGTTTTGCAGTGCCTTCAGTGGAGGAAGGGCGGTATATAAGGAGTCGATGCACAGACGTCCTTACCCTTCTGAAAAAGTCATAGGAAGTGACAAAACGCGCCAGGACACGTGACGTCAGACGCATCGACGTTAACCGGAAGTGCGATCGCGGCCATCTTGGAAGTGGGAACATGTGGCCAGTGTTCCCTAACTTGCCTACACTTGTATTCCTGTGAGGAGGAGCTTCTTCATCCAAATTTATATGTAAGTTGCTACAATAAAGGATGTTATCTTTGGATTCACTGTTGTAATGGCTGATTTTGTTATGAGGAAAATGGAAGATAAACCCTGAGACTGGATGTGACCCTAATGACAAGAAGTCAACCCGGATTTGTGTTATGCCCTGTCATTTTTCTTATAGGGTAATTATCCATCAGTACACGAGTTGGAGAGTGTTGGTTTGGGTTTAAAGGTGTTCACTGAGGAATATAGAGTGTGGTGATACACTCCTGCATTATTATAAGTTGTTTTTTCACAGTTTGTGCAATAGACACGTTGTGAGGGTTTTTACTTATATATTTTGGTACACAAAGGAATATTTGTTTGTGTGTAGAGATTAGTACATTTTTTTTTTGCATGTTGCACATTGAGTGGCACGTGTGTATTTATTATTTAAGGTATGACACTATGTTAAGTTTTTGTTTTTTGAGGTATATTGCCATCAGGATTTGCGTGTATTGAGAAAAAGACTTGTTGGAAAAGAAAAGAAAGAAAAAAGATGATTTTGGACAATTGTTTACACCTGTGTGGGTTTATTTGTTTTGGACATTTGTTGGTTCAATTTTTGATTGTGATGTTTGATTGTTAGATAAAGAGAAAAGTTTATAATTTTTATTTGTTTAGCCTTCAAGGGTGGAGGTGGATCACTTTTCTGGGATATTACACGGGATTTTGTGCTGTGTATTTTAATATATGGTCTATGGAATTAAGCCCCATTCTCATCCCTGCACATTACACAGGTAAGCCAGAGATTTTGTCACATGACTTCATGGGAAAAAAAGGAAAATAGGTATTTAAAATGTGATTTATGCTCAAATGTATGAAGACCAATGGGAGGCAATGGGGAAGCAGCATTTAAAGGTGTTGTATGGTATAGCCTAAACTTGTACTGTAAATAAACCGCCACCTTCCATTTTGTCCCAAACATGTACAGGCACCATATTTATCTATATGTTTTACCAGAAGAATCCAATTTCCTTTTAGCTTTCAGATAACTGCCCTGTCAGGAGGTTAGAAATCAGGAAACAATTCAGCTGTTGAAAAAGAACATTAATTACCAAAAAGCTTTCAGATAACTGCTCTGTCACAGGAGGATAGAAATCAGGAAACAATTCAGCTGTTGAAAAAGAACATTAATTACCAAAAATATTTTTCTTTCCTATTTCAAGGTATGGCAGGAGTCACAAATGCACCCTGACAAGTGTAAGAAAGCCAGTGATGAGCCAAAGACATACTGTAGGTAAGGCTGGCCACACAATATACATTTTTTGTTCAGCCAGGGGGTTGAACAAAATAAAAAAGTGCCAATTTCCCCATCCACACATTTGAGGTAGATGGGGGGAATCCCTTCCACTGTGCTTTTGTGTTCTGCCGGCAGGGAGCCTTCCCCGACATTCGAATACAATGATCAGTGTTGTTGGCTATACAATGATCAGTGTTGTTGGCTATTATTAATTGTTGGGGAAAAACCCAACAAGCTGGTTGTACACAAGTTGATTGACTTGCGTAAAGCCAGCTAGCCCATACATGGTTCAAAATTTGCCTAGTCCCTGACTAATTTCAATCCTTGTATCACCAGCTTAAGGGGTGAGAAAGGTAAAGTGTGAGGACTGATAATGCTAAAGTCTGTCCTACTGTGATCAATGTATAAATATTATGTGACAGTCTCTGCATGTGGGGGCTTTAATGTAGGCAAGTCTGTACAATATTGAATAGGGGATTTATTTTCCAGCGTGCCAGAAGAAAGATAATCTAAAGCTTTATTTATTTGTTACTTTATTAATTTACTCATTCACTGTAAGGAATAGAGATTGCCATTTAAAAAAGACTGGATTATCAAAAATGTCCTTTTATTTGGGTATGGAGGAGCATGTGACTTGCTTTATGTGACAATGGTACTTGGTGATTGGCCCAGTGTTGTCACATGGGTGATGGTAACATGAACCCCTTGCTTTGCTCTGCACAGGTTCACTTTCAGCCAATTTGTTACAGTACTTGTAGGAACCCTGCTGGTTTTTCCAGGATTCCTCACAGGACCTCTTGCCGGGTCTTCCAGGATCCCTCTTGATAAGTCCAGGAATCCTATGAACACTAGCTCCAGGGTTACCAGTAAAGATGCCGAGCATGTCCTCTGACCAAAAGAGTATTTGAGCACCAGCCCTTGGAATGGCTAGTTCTGTGGCTTATCACCAGCTACCTTAGAGCTAAAAGTGCTAAAATACCTGCCAGTTGCCTGTTTGTTGCTGAACTTTTTTTTTCCGTACTTACCAAACTAGTATGCCAAATCACTTCCAATAATGCATTTATAATGGACCTTCTACCTTTGTGGCAAAGCCCGCTTATTCTTATTGTACCCCTCCCCAAAACACTTTCGGGGAAATGGATAATATACTTACCTTTCTTTGTCTTCCTCCTGCAGCGCCTACTTAAGTGTGACCTCATCCTGCTTCCAGTCAAGAAGATGACCCTGCACCGTGCTGTGCTCAACATTCCCCAAGTTCTTGTCGACAGGAGGAGGATGTCATCCCCTGCACTGTGGAAGTTAGGGAAAGGTGAGATCTCTAGCTCCCTCCAGAGGTACTTTTATGCAATGGGTAGGGGAGGGGGCAACTTGAATAAGTGGTCGTTGCCACTGAGGTAGAAGGTTCACTATATCAGACCAGGGAGCAAGTAAAGAAGTTCATAGTTGAGGATAACATACACTTTAACATGAACTCTCTGATAATCACTAATCCAAACCCTTTTCCACAGGTTGGGATTTGATGACTGCTCCAATGAAGCTGCTCTGTATGCCGGTTTCCAGACTGACCCTCTCACTGGTACAGGAGTAGCATCCACATGATCCAGATGGAACATGTCTGAGATACCTGGCAATATTCCAGGGCTGATGATCAGAGGACTGGGACATTGGCCATCATGGGTTAATGTGAGTGTTACTGGGGGAGTTAAGAGCTCTTACTGTGGAAAGTGGAGCTCTGTTTTTGTTACATGGCTAGAGCAGGGGCGGACTGATCATTCGAGCACTCGGGCACTGCCAGAGGGCCCGGGGTCAGAAGGGGGCCCCATAAAATGCCCCTGGTACCTTTTATAGGCTTTTTTGGGTGTGTTTTGAGTGTGGGCAAGGACACAGGGGCCCCATGATCCCCAATTGCCTGAGGGCCCCATGAGTTGTCAGTCCGTCCCTGGGCTAGAGTTGCCATTTTTCCTTTGTTATATTGGAAATCAGACAACTAAACCAGCACTGACCAACACAGACACCCTTTTCTTCCAGTGTTCTAAATTGGACATCTTGAGAATTACATTTACAACTGTAATGAATGGGTTAATGCTAACGTGTTAGTGCTGTCTGCATCAAAGCTGATATAAAAGATACAAAATAATGCAACAAGGTGTGAATAAATCAATAATTGCATTTTATGATGCAATTTAATGTAGGTACTTGCATTTGATTTAGTATCAGCTTCTTGTAATCCTTTATACAAAAACTAGGGACCATCAGGGCTGGGACCCAGCGAGGTGTGCTGCATGAAAATGTGTTGGAAAGGAGCATGGTGACAGGTAAACTCCCAGGATGTTGCTAAGTGAGGCCAAGTTATTACTGTTCACCTTCACCATCACAGTGGTGAGCTCTCAAAGTGTGAGCTCAGAGATACTGCATCAGGGGGGAGAGCGCAGGTGAAGGGGGTGTGAATCGGAGAAAGAGCTCACTTCTGTGAAAGTGAAGGTGAACAGTAATAGCTGAGCCATGCTTAGCAACATCCTGGACAGCTTCAGGTCAGGCTTCTTAAGGTATGTAAATGGCCTATCCCTATAGCAAGGGCATTATTCAGTTTTGGTCAAAGCTGCTTTTTCTTATCTGCAGAAATCCCTTATCTGTATAGGCTTTTTTTTCATAAAGGTGAACTGTTCCTTTAAATATGAGCTGCATCTTCTTCAAAATTTAGAAAATCTGTACACGTTTATGCTCGCACAACTCTTTAATTCCCTCCAATATTTACACAATTTTTAACCCTTTTTTTATGAAATCCAATTTAAAAAACATTTATAAATAGATCCCATAGTGTCAATACGGTAAAAATATTGATTATTTGAAATGATATTAGGTGATTTTGCGATATTTGAGGTTTTCCAAAAAAATGTGATGCCTGTCAGTTTTCCAGGTTTTGTTAGTAAAAAAAGTTATTTGGTAATTGTAGTGATTTATTGTTTTTTCATGATATGCTGTGCTGTTTTTGAGGTTTTTATTTCTTTTGTTTGTTCTTTAGTTATGTTCATGGGGCCTTTCATTAGTGAAGGGTGCTCAAAGTGGAGTCTACACTTGTAATTGAACATTTGCTCTTGAAGCTGCTTTTTTGTTTGCAGCATATTACTGCATTATTGAAATAAAAAAAAAAAAAAAGAAGAAGTGCAAGAACAGTGTACAAGTAAACTACCACCCAATAAATCACTTACTTTTCACTGCGCTTCAAAACCCCCATAGAAAAAATAAAAGTCAGGCATACATTAGTTCTTTATCCCCCTGAATAAAATGGTTTTGCTGCTGGCCAATTTACACTGTTGTAACCTGTGCAGTATCTTAACCCCTTGACGCCTACGTCACACAAATATGCGACCTCACGGAACTGCGCTTTTTTCTGTGGGGCTGCATATTTTCATACCTGTCTTTGTGCTGGGAGCGCGCCACACTGTGTGCTCCCAGCACAAAGACCGCGGTGTCACTGAGAGCACCGGGTCCCGTTCTAACGATCGGGACCTGGGAATCCCGATTTCGGGTCACAAGATCGCTGTGATAGCCTCTAATTGGCTATCACAGTGATCAGTCACTGTGCAGTCCGGCCTCCTTGTTTTTTCTCTCTATGAATGAAGAAGAGAGATACATTGTATCTCTCTAACTCCTGGCATAGAGAGAAAAAAATTTGTAAAAAAAAAAGATAAATAAATATTCAAAAATAAAATAACAAATAAAAAAAAATACCTAGATCAAGGTTTAATCTAGTTCAGTGCCAGGGTTATTGTATGGGTCAAGGACAGGGCCAAAGTTCAAGGTCAAAAGTCAGGATTTAAAAAAAAAATTGGTATCAGTGTCAGTGTTTTTTAGGTAAAAAAAAAAAGACAAAAACAAAATGCACACTATTGTTTCTGGGCTGTACTACGGGTACAAACAACAAATAACATACACATATATGGTATCGCTGCGATCGTCAAGAGCTGGAAAAGTTATTTTGGGTTGTTTTTTGGTGGTAGGTTATGGTAGTAACAAGAAACACACAGCTAAAAAATATTTTTACTATTTTGGGCCAGTTTTCCTTTGATAACAAAAAAAAATCAGGAGATATCCATTACCATTTACCACCAAATGAAAGCCCAATTTGTCCTGAAAAAAATGTGGTATAATTCACCTGGATGTACAAAGTAGCTGTGATGATATGTACGGTTTTACTAACACATGTCAATGTTGCAAAATTGTGCTTAGGCATTTAGATTTGTTTTACCCTTAAGCGAGAAGGGGTTAAAACAGTTGTAAAGGTTTGCTTTTTTTTATTAACATACATGTTAGAGTTACCTGCTGTGTGCAGTGGATTTGCATAGAACAGCCCTGCACCCCCCCTTCTGGGGTCCCCCACTAGCACTGTAGGCTCCTCCTCCCTTCTGAGTGCCCCCATAGGAAACTGCTTCCTATGAGGGCACAAATGCATGCGTGATCCAAAACTTGGCTGTGCGTGTTTATTGAACAGTGCAAAGCATACTCGTCCCCACCCACCCACTTCTGCATCTTAGGTCTTTGGTGAGAGAGAGCAGCACTGCTCTTATTGTACACAGTCCTGGTTCGAAGTCTGGCTCAGGTAAGTATCAAAGATAGAAAAAACCTTTAAACGTTACAACCCCTTTAATACTTATAATAATGCCCCAGCCCTTGTCTTTGGGTCTAGCCTTGCTATTCCTAATATTCCTGCTACTTGTCAATTTTACACTTCTGTGTCATCTGCTGTAAATAATTCTTGTTATAGAAAGCATGCCTGTGGTTTTTTTAGTACATTTTGGCCGATTTGCACTCCATTAAAAATATTCTGCTGCTGGCCAATTTTAATCTGATCATCTGCAGTCTCTTGTTTCCTTATGAAACTTGATGGAACATTGTCCTGTCGTTGGCCAATTTCTATCAGCTAGAACAGGGACAGCCACAGAGAACTACTTGCCAATTCTATCTGCCGGTCCAAGTGGGCCTTATTGCCGTTTGATGTAAAAGCATGTATCACTGTAAAGCTACTTAAAGTTTTTTTTTTAACTTAAAGGTAAACTTCAGCAATTTAGTCACTTTTTAAAATGTGCTAGCTTATATGGGATAAGGCCACCAAAGTGCATGACACTTCACAGACTTTCCTTTAATTCTGGTGCTCCAATGCTGCACCTTCAGTTCCTGCAGATTCAGATTCATATGCAGCCTCTCTGTCAACCCCTCCGCTCTGCTGGAGTGCTATGTATTATGTGAACCCATTCAGAAAATACAAAGCCTCCTGTGAATGGACAGAAGAGCAGAGGGATGAGCAGAGAGCTATATGAGAAAGCAGGATTACTCCTGGATCTGTTAGACCCCTGATGCATTCTGTGCTTGCAGTACCTGTAGATGGAAAGGACAAAGTCCCTGAATTGAAGTTTGCCAAGCTGCTGCCTCTGGGATTCTGAGGCCCTGAGCCCAAAAGTGCTCAGAGCTAAGCGCCTCCAGGTTTCAATCTAAGCGGAAGAGATTAGCCAGCACTCTTTCCATGTGGAACTCACCTGCAGGGATGCCAGGCACACAAAAAAGCTTCATGACTACATGTCGGTAGGAGTGATCAGGTAGCTTTACATCTACATGTAAAGATATAAAAATCATCTGTATTTTCTATGTTTAGCCAATCAGATTCTGTTGGCTGTAAAGCCACAAAATCACTTCTATCTGCTGGCCCATATTTACACTGCACTTGTGTGCACTTGGGATGAGTTTTAGCAACAGTGGAGATGTTTGGAAGTGGGGCTGTGTACATATGACATTGGTCACAAGACAGTTAAACAGTAAAATAAATATAAAAAAAGAAAACAAATCAACTAATATGCATTTTTATAACTTTATTGAGATGTTATGCTCTTGAAACAGTCTGATTAATTTGTGCTCCATCAGCTTTAAAAGAAGGTAAGTGAGATGTGTCCCATTAGAAAGAAAGAATAAAAATATTTCTATCTTCTATTGGATGATTTTCCCTATAAGATATGAATAAAGTTTTAGTAAAAGTAAAACAACTTCAAAATATAAAGTTTCATCTAAGCTAAATATCTCCCCTAAAAATGTTTGAGCCTATGCTGCCCCCAAATGCACACAGGAATGTCATTGCACCCATTAGGGGCACCTATGTATGAAAACTAAAACTTCTGAATGAACCCTCTACACACTGCTAAACACCCTTTCTAGCAAACGTTGCATAAAAATAGGGATTTTTAGTTCACATAGATTGCAATACATGTTTAGGCTGGTCCACTGCATCACCATAACCCCTCTCTGGCCAGTCTCTTCTCTACTCAAAATGCAAAATACTTGCTTATAGAAAACTTCAGTTGATATTGTGCCAATATGGGGCAAATAGACACAAGATGTAGAAGAGCTGTAGGTTGAAGTCTGGTCACTGACCTGCACTATGCAATAGAAATTAAATATACCTGTGCTCAAATCCCAACAGCTATACATTTACATGCAGCGGGCAAAATAACTATTGAACACGTCACCATTTTTTTAGGTAAATGTATTTCTAAAGTTGCTATTGACATGAACTTTTCACCACATGTCGATAAAAACCCATGCAATCAATACATACAAAGAGACCAAAACAAATATGTTCAGGAGATAAGGTATGTGTAATAAAATGGAATGACACAGGGAAGAAGTATTGAACACATGGAGAAGGGGAGATGCACAAAGGCATGGAAAGTCAAGACACCAACTGACATCTTTCAGTAATTAGAAAGCAATCCTGTCCATTGTCAGTGCAAATGAATATCAGCTGGTTCAGTCTCAACTGATGGCCTATAAAAAGGTGTCTCATTACCAAGGTGTCACACAAGAAACATCTCATGATGAGTAAAATCAATGAGCTCTCTCAAGACCTTTGCAACTTTACGGTTGCAAAACATACTAATGGCAGTGGTTACAGAAGGATTTTAAAACTTCTGAATGTTTCTGTGAGCACTGTTGGGGCCATAATCCAGAAGTAGAACATCATTTCACCATAAACCAGCCACAACCAGGTGGTGCTCACAAGATTTCTGATAGAAGAGTGAACAGTATTTTCAAAAAGGTTGTCCAAGAGCCAAAGACCACTTGTGGAGAGCTTCAGACAGAAAGAGACATTTAAAGTTTGCTGCACAACATTTAGACAAGCCTGTGAAATACTGGGAGAATATAGTCTGGTCAGATGAGACCAAAATTGAACTCTTTGGATGCCATAATACACACCATGTTTGGAGGTCAAATGGCACTGCACGTCACTCCAAAAACACTATACCAACAGTGAAATTTGGAGGCGGGAACATCATGGTGTGGGGCTGTTTTTCAGCATACGGTACTGGCAAACTTCATGTCATTGAAGGAAGGATGAATGGAAAAATGTATCAAGACATTCCTGATAAGAATCTGCTGCCATCTACCAGGATCATGAAGATGAAACGAGGGTGGACATTTCAGCAAGACATTGTTCCCAAACACAAAGCCAAGGAAACTCTCATTTGGTTTCAAAGAAAAAAGATAAAGCTGCTAGAATGGCCCAGTCAATCACCTGACTTGAATCCAATAGAAAATCTATGGAAAGAATTAAAGACCAGATTTCCTAGAAGGGGCCCATGGAACCTTCAAGGTATGAAGACTGTGTGGAAGAGTGGGCCAAAATCACATCTGAGGAGTGCATGTGACTAGTTTCTTCATACAAGAGGTGTCTTGAAGCTGTCATTACAAAGTAAGGATTTTGAACAAAGTATTAAACTTCAGTTAACGTGTTCAATACTTTTTCCCTGTGTCATTTCATTTTATTACACATAACTTAATCTCTGAGAGAGAGAGATACACACACACACACACACACACACATTAGGTGTCTAAGGAGCATGACTATATGTTACCAGTAAAAATACTAAATGAACCCTCTGCATGGTGCTATAGCCCCCTTCTAGTAATCTTTGCATGAACACAGCAATTTTTAGTTCACATGCATTGCAATACATGTTTAAGCTGGCCAACTGCGTCAAAGTAATCCCTCTCTGGCCAGCCCTACTCTACTCTAACTTTAGTCTACTCTAACTCTAGTCTACTCAAACTAATTTTTTTTTTTTTTAATATATATATGTATATGTATTTTATATATATATATTTGTTTATATTTGTATATGTTTTATAGTTTTTAATTTTATTACCATACTCCTAATCTTCTCTACCATAGTTTACTCTAGTTTACATTAGTAGTAGTGGTAGTAGTAGTAGTTTACATTAGTGTACTCCAACTCTACTCCACCTCTTCTCTAATTCCTGCTACTCTTCTCCTACTCTACTCCTCTCCTGCTCCTTCTCTACTCCTCCTCCACTTTTTACATTTTTACTAGTTTACATTAGTAGTAGTAGTAGTTTACATTCGTGTACTCCAACTCTACTCCAATTCCTGCTACTCTTCTACTCTACTCCTCTCCTGCTCCTTCTCTACTCCTCCTCCACTTTTTACATTTTTACTAGTTTACATTAGTAGTAGTAGTTGTTTACATTCGTGTACTCCAACTCTACTCCAATTCCTGCTACTCTTCTACTCTACTCCTCTCCTGCTCCTTCTCTACTCCTCCTCCACTTTACTCCTCCCATATCCTGCTTCTACTCTACTCCTCTTCCTATGCTACTCCTCTCCTTCTCCTCCTCTTTCTCTACTGTACTGTATCTCTAGCCAGCTGCTGTACTCAATACTTACCTCCTCATATTTGGTATATGATTTGTTGCATAGTGAATATGAAAAATCAGTTGTTAGAAATTGGATGGTCCAACCAAAATTATGCCTATGTGGGTTTGGGTGGTTTTGGTGGTGGACGCTTGCGTTTCCTGGGAAATCGGGTAAATTTTTGATTTTCCAGGCATTGAATAAAATGTGGTCTTAGGAGCTTGTTATTGTACTTACACTCTGGATTACCTCCAGGAGTCAAAAGCTCAACCATATTTGCAGCTGAATACATGACACAACTGGGATCATTTGCTGCCTGCTGCTGCACTTTTAATATTATAATGTGTTTTAGTGGGTCTTTCAGAAGAACTCTATAGCATTCTTCAGTCTGTTTAAAGGCAGCTGATGTATAATCGATCACCAGTTGACTGTCGGCCATCACCACCCATTTACCATTATAGGCCGTTACAAAAACATGTCCTGGCAGTAGGTGTAACTGAATGGTTGGTTTTAACACTGGTATTACAAGTGAGCCAACCATTCTTATGTGCATGTTCTGTGTGTGTTGAAATGGATTTTTTATTATTTTGACTACAGCATGGACAACAGCAGAGCTGACAGGCTGATCATTTTCAATGTTAGCCTTGTCCTGCATGCGGAGTCCCAATTGTGGGATCCAGGCTGCAGTAGGGTCAAGTTTTAAAACCTTCGCCTGTGGCTCGCTGTCTTCACATGGTGGCCTCTTTCTTTTCCTCTTTCCACGATCCTGCTGGCGTTCCAACGTAGGCGGGTCCTTTGTAGAGTGGCTTGTTGAAGCTGAAGAAGATAAATCATCTAACATATTATTATATGCCGTGCTACTTTGCTATATATTTATATACAGTATATATATATGTGTTTTTGCGTTTTTTGCACACGTTTAAAAAATCATTTAGGGCCTAAAGATGACACAAAACTCCAAAACATTATATATATGTACAAATACACTTAAGTTAATTTTAGGGCACAAAAAGCAAAAAATTATCTATTTTTTTAGTAAAATATAAAAGACGAGGTTGCATCGAGTAAATAGATATCCAACATGTCGAACCTTAAATTTGCGCACACTTGTGTAATGGTAACAAACTTTAATAACCCTATATTTTCTATAGGTTGACACTTTTAAAGCCCCTTATAGGTCATCAGTTTAGCGTTACAGAGGATATCTCGTGCTAGAATTATTGCTCTCATTCTGGCGTGTGTTGCGATATGTAACGTGTATCGCAATCATCGCTTTCATGCATAGACGCCCCTGCGCACGCTTTTATGTTTGTACGTGCGTACATATGTGGGGGTGGGGAGTCCTTGAAAAATTTGTTGGGGTTATATATTTGGACGTAACTTTTAATTTTTTAAAAATTAAACATTTTTTTTTTTTTTTACTTAACTTTTTTTTTCATCACACATGGGACAAAAAGTGATGATTTTTGGTGACAGATTCTCTTTTTTTAAAAACATACAGGGTCTAAAAGACCCTGCATGTCCCTCCTGTGCTCCACTGAATTTAATGCTGTGCATATCGCAACGCATTACATTTTATTCCAGCCTTGATGTCCGGTAATCTGCCGACGGGGACCCGGAAGTGACGTCACATCACTTCCAGGTCAGGACAAGAAGGGGAAGGGAACAGATGTGTTCGCTCTCCTCCATCTGCTATACACGTCGGCAGTCACTGAAATGGTCCTGAGCCCGCAGATGGGCAAGCGGAGCCGGGGCAGAGGCTGGCAACATAGTAGGCTGTGTGGAAGCAATCGGGCGGCAGCGTTGCCACCTGAATGCTTCCACCTGACAGGTGAGCCCTGCTGCTTGCCCGGAGCAGGGCTACAGGTAACAAAAAACTACCTGACCGGCGCCCGGAACTACATGTCCTCGGCGTCGGCCCATATGAATTGCACATCCCTGAGAGAGATATACAGTCATATATATAAAAGCAAAGTGAAAACCATAGATATATGTAAACCTTAACTTATAGCAGATATTCAAAGCCCAGTTCTATCCACATAAAAACACTTGTGATTGGTGCTGCTTCTCCTTTAAAATGCTCACTCATCATACTGTATGGACCCCTTAATAATAATCAGGTCTGAATGCACGTTGGATGTAATCTCCACACTCTCCTGCTGTTATACTTCACCTTGCTCTTCTCCAACCTTGGAAGGTAAAAATATCTGTACCGCCAGTTAGGCTCCTTTCCTTTAACCATCATACTCCCAGAGTTGGTCACCAAACTGTCACTTCATAAAGCTCATGTGATGACACAGACCAGAAAGAACCCTCATCATTTTCCATCTGTATTATTTTTAACACACATATAAAAACATAAGCATATGTATTGACATTGCCCTGTGCCTGATCCTGCACCCGGAATGACAAGCCTGCATAAGCTGTAAGGGAACCCCGCTGCTCCACTACTCACCTGGAGCCAGAGTGTGTCACAACTTAAGCAGAGGTGAGGTCACCAACTGAAGTCACAACCAGGGGCGGACTGACCCTTTGGAAACTCGGGCACTGCCCGAGGGCCCGGGGTCAGTAGGGGGCCCCATGAGATGCCCCTGGTACCTTTTTCATAGACTTTTCTGAGTTTGGACAAGGACACAGGGGCCCCATGATCTCCTATTGCCCGGGGGACCCATGAGTTGTCAGTCCGCCCCTGGTCACAACCTACACATTTTGTCACATCCGAACATCATCAAGCAGAGGTACGGCTGCGACATCCTCCACTCGCTAAGAACTATTTTACAATGAACCATCTGCATGTAAGTTAGCCAGCTGGGCCATGATATATTATTATAAGCAATTATTTTTTACAAATATCATGTGGAAGAGCAGGATTACAATTAAGAACAAATAAGATCAACCAATTTGTACCCAGTAATAATAAAAATCCATAAACCGTTATCTAAGAAAATTGCCGTTTAGTGATGTTGTAATACATAACCATCATCATCAAAAATGCATATACAATCTAATGTCAACTAGTGGCCATTTATGAAAAATAGTAAAATGAAAATAAAAATGAAAAAATGTGTGCTCCCCATTTATAAAATCGCTATCAACACCTATCTAGCTTAGTTTGAATGATAAAATCTCATTTTCAAAAATAGACGTGTTAATAGTTTATGTAATTTCCATTTTGCTCATAAAAATAAACAGCAGAGAATCCCAAATCAAATCAATATTTGGTGTGACCACCCTGTGCCTTCAAAACAGCATGAATTCTTTAAATCTTCTAGGTACACTTGCGCACAGTTTTGAAGGCACTTGACAGATAAGTTGTTCCTAAACATCTTGGAAATAACAACAGATCTTTAGATGTAGGCTGCCTCAAATCCTTCTTTCTCCTTATGTAATCACATACAGACTGGATGATGTTGAAATCAGGGCTCTGTGGGGGCCAAGCCATTATTTTCTGGACTCCTTTTTCTTGTGTACACTGAAGATAGTTCTTAATGACGTTGGCTGCATGTTTGAGGGTCGTTGTTCTGCTGCGGAATAAATTAGGGGCCAATCACACACCACAATGATGGTATGGCATGATGGATATGTATCTGCCTGTATTTCTCAGCTTTGAGAACATCATTGATCCTGACCAAATCTCCAACTCCAAATCTTCAGCTCCATTTGCAGAAATACAGCCCCAAACTTGCAAGGAACCTCCACCATGCTTCTGTTACCTGCAGACACTCATTATTGTACTGCTCCCAAGCCCTTTGCAAACAAACTGCCTTCTACTACAACCAAATAGTTCAAATTTTGACTCATCGGCCCAGAACACCTGCTGCCATTTTTCTGCACCCCGGTTCCTATGTTTTCATGCATAAGATATGGAAACAAGGTCTAGGCGACTCAACTATGCATGAAAACTGGCGTGCAAAAAAATGACAGCAGATGCTGTGGTCCAATGAGTCAAAATATGAAATATTTGGCTGTAGCAAAAGGCAGGTAGTTTGCCAAAGGGCTGGAGTGCGGTACAATAATGAGTGTCTGCAGGCAATAATGAAGCATAGTGGAGATTCCATGCAAGTTTGGGGCTGCATTTCTGGAAGTGGAGTTGGAGATTTGCTCAAGATCAATGGAGTCCTCAATGCTGAGAGATACAGGCAGATAATTATCCATCATGCCATACCATCAGAGAGGCGTGTGATTGGCCCAAATGTATTCCTCAGCAGGAGAATGACCCCAAACATACAGCCAATGTCATTAAGAACTATCTCCAGTGTAAACAAGAACGAGAGTCTTGGTAGTGATGGTTTGGCCCCCATAGAGCCCTGATCTCAACATTATCATGTCTGTCTGTGACTACATGAAAAAACAGAAAGAGTTGCGGCAGCCTACAGTCATAGAAGATCTTTGGTTAGTTCTCCAAGATGTTTGGAACAACCTACCTGCCGGGTTCCTTCAGAAACTGTATGCAGGTGTACCTGGAAGAATTTATGCTGTTTTGAAGGCAGAGGGTGGTCACACCAAATATTGATTTGATTTGGATTCCTCTTCTGTTCAATTACTTTCCATTTTGTTCATTAATAAAAATAAATGATTAACACTTCTATTTCTGAAAGCATTCCTTATTGACAGCAATATATATATAAAATCTGTCTAAAGTTCCTCAAAGTATAGGTGGAAGAACTACTCACCCCCCTGCCTCTAGGTCAGGGTGTTCTCCACCTCCTACCCACTCCTAGCACAACCCCTTGTCTGAGCCGCCCCCTCCTTCTAGCATTGCTCTGCATCTGCCTGAGCTACATGCAAACAGCCTATAGAAGTAGATGCATGTCACAATCTGGATCATCTGCACGGCCCTGTGTGCACACAATCTGCATTTGGGGCTGTGCAGCGATCACATTTTGACATGTGGCTGTGTCATTGCAGCTGCTGCATCTGCATCCGCTTCTGTAGTTTGTTTCTGCATCCACCCTGAGCTGCATGCAGGCAAAGGCAGCCTGCACACAGGACGGGGTCCAATGCCCATCTGAATGAGGCTTTAATTGCAATATTTGGCATGGATGCGCTTCATATTGTTGCGCTCTACTACTCCGTGCCTGGTGGGTGACAGAGAAGTTGAGGGCTCATGCACATAGGCCCTCTGAGCCATATAGTGTAATACCAGGCATATCTTTGCCATAGGTCTTATGTATAGTTGTCTGCCAACAGCCTGTAGAAATCAATACCAGAATGATATCCGCAGCTGTATTCATATTTACACATCCCAGCAGTAATTCCATACAGGGACAAATACCTACAGGGATGCAGAGCATATTTCCCTATACACATCAATCACAAAACTCCAGTACCACGGGGGATGGGCATTAATAAATGGGAACTGCTGCTGTGTGTTGCACCTTGGCATTGATTTCTACTAGCTGAATGCAAGACCTGTTATTTGCTAGCACAGGAACATGCCCAGTTTTTATACAGTACAGCTCTCAGTTCCCATGTGCATGAGCCATTAGAGCAGATCTTTGTATTAACGATAACCCCCACTGACTACGGGAATTATAGGTCCCTTCTAGCAACAATAGTTACCCCAGCAGCAAGAATATATACCCCAATAACAACAGTAGATGTATGAGCAACAATAGATAGCAAGAATAGTTACCCCAGCAGCAAGAATATATACCCCAACAACAACAGTAGATGTATGAGCAACAATAGATAGCAAGAATAGTTACCCCAGAAGCAACAATCATTAGCCAAGCATCAAGAAAAGATAGCCCAGCAGCAACAATAGATACCCCAGCAGCAATAATGTGCCTCTTAGCAGCAACAATAGATCCCCATACCGTTCCTCAGCAGCAACAATAGATCCACATTCTCTATGTAACATGAACAATTAGTTATGGGGAAACTGTGCACTCAGCCAGGAGGAGCGAGGACACTAGGAGTGGGCACAGGCAGCAAACCTACAGGCAGCAGAACTCTCTCAGTCCCTGCAGCCTGTTCCTGGCTCTCCTGTCAAGGCATATCCCCTACCCTATACAGGGAGAGGGCAGCTTCACATAGATCTCTGCTGGAGACGGTCAGAACTGCTGCAGCCGCCGGCCAGCACTATAGAGGCAGCGTTGGCAAATGCATCCGTCTGCTTACTCTGTGGCCGGCACAGCTGCAGAGAGCTGAGAAAGTCCCACTCGTTCCCCGCGTACATCGGTGGGGGTGTCAGACCCTAGTTCAGCCAGAAGGAAAGCCCTGTATATATATATATATCTATCTCACACATGGACATGTTTTCTGTTCAGCATTAGGGACTCAAGCCTCCACATCACAAGGCCCCAATGATGAAGAGAACTGAATGACATGTCACTTGGGACACTGCAATAACATTCCAGCAAAATGTAAACAACCCCGTCCACCAAAATGTGATCTAGTGAATGAATTCTACAAATTCTACATAATTAGGGGATTAAAAATGCATTGTATGACAAGTGTATTATAAGGAAAAATCTATTGTTGCTATTAGCAACCAGTCAGAATTCATTTCACAGCCTGGTGCAGCACTGACAGCTAGAGGCTGACTGGTTGCTAGGGGCAACAAGAGATTTCTGTCACAGCACACTTCTCCTACATCATCCCCAGACAGGGCTTTCAGTGATTGCTGCATAGGGATGATGGCAGGCTGTGCATAACACACAGCCCTGATACCCAAAGGGATGCTGGGACTTGTAGTCTGCACAGACTCCAGCCTCAGGCTCATCACTACATCCTATATCATGGCATATGGGAGGGGCCTGGGAACCACAGGGCAGGCCTACCACACCAAACCCCACCCACAGGGAGAATAACTAGTCCTCTAGAGGAGGGGTAGGCCTTGTAGGTGGGGCTAGCACTGTAATTGGGATTACTGGTGGGCCATTCAGATTCCTAGGGACACTGCTAGGGACAGGCCCATCAAAACAGAGAAACGGTAACCATAGCAACGGTTTAAAAAATTTATTTAATAACACTCACTTATTGTCTCTGGGCGTTCAGACGTCATCTCCGGTCTTCTCTGAAACGAAATCACTGTAAAATCGCTGTGGATGTGACTAGAAATTTCCAGCCAACTCCCTGCTTCCCTCCTCTCCAATCTCTCAAAGCAGAGTGAGCTGTTAGTGTCAGAAGTGACAGTTGGAGGTCACCTGACCCTGACCGACCAATCACTGGAGACTTTCTTCATTTTCTTGCACTCCGGCTAAACTGCACGATTTGTGGCTCACAATGACTTTATATTCCTAATAAATTATATATTTTCCGAAAGCAGAGACTCTGGAGAACACATTGATGCTAGTTTCAAATTTTTATCTTACAGCATACTAGCACAGCGGTTTAATAAACCCCCTATTGTTAGTAAAAAATGTATATAAGTTAGTTTTGATGTATACAAACACTAAAAAATTCTCATTGTTTGATGAAATATAAAAGATAAGGTTGAGCCAAGTACAAACCCAACATGTCAAGTCATAAAATTGAAATGGCAACAAACTTTGATACCCCAAATTATCCATAGGTGATGCTTTAAAGGGCTCTTTGCAGGTCATCAGTTTTGTCTTTTTAGATCTGTCCTAATAAAGAAATGGTTTTATCGGATGGCAGTCATTCCTCCATCCTCAGATCTAAGCTGGACTAGCACTTGATAGTCCTGGCAGACAAGGGTGGACCAGCCTGGAGCAGTAGTTTTGGTGTTCTTCAGTTCACAGTTAACCATGAATGATGGCCCTAGAATTGATCTCTCATTCATATCTAATATGTGTGATACACTCACTGTTTTTCTTTGGCACACTCTACATACGTGTTTACATTTGTATGTGCATGCGCTTATGTAGACGGTGGGGGGCTTTAACCCCTTGGTGACCAAAGGTAAAACAAATGTTAATGCCTGAACACCATTTTGCAACTTTGGCAAGTGTTAGTACAACTGTACATATCGGTGCGACTACTTATTGTATCCAGGTCCATTATACCATGGTGTATTTCAGGACAAATGGGGCTTTCTTATAGGGGTAAATGGTAATGGATAGCTCCTGATTTTTATTTTTATTATCAAAGGGAAACTGATTCAAATTATTTAAAAAGAAAAGCAAAAACTTATTTTTAAAAATTTAGCTTTTGTATTTTTTTCTATTACCATGCTTTACCACCAAGAAACAACCCAAAATAATATCTCCTACTCCTGATGATCGCAGCGATACCACATATGTGTACATTATTTGTTTGTACCCGTAGTACAGCCCATAGACAACAGTGTGTATTTTGCTTTTTTTATCCTACCTAAACAGTACTAATTAATAATTTTAAAAATGTTTTTATTTTTTAAATCCTACTTAAAATATACTGTCCTTGACCTTTTACCTTTACCTTAACCCTAATGCTGACCCTGGCATTGATTTAGATCGTACCATGGTATAGCTAATTTTTTCTTTGTTTTCATTTTTTCTAATATATTTTCTTTACACACATTTGTTTATTTACTTCTTCCTCTCGTGCAAGAAGAGAAAGATACAATGTATCCTCCTCCCACCTAGAGTAGGAAACACATGATCCACAATAATATAAAAATCCTGGGCACATGCTACACACGTGTTTACTTTTAAATATGCGTGGGGGTGGCGGCTTAAAACAATTTTTTTAATTCATTTTTTTCACAGGAACAGGTGTCTCCACTACGCCATTTCATTTCACTTCTTGCTCTAGTGGAAATGCTAACATTCTGCATTTTGTCGCACTTTCTGTCCCAGTGGCAGTGGTCTGCAGGATGCATAGAGAGGGTGAAGGGTGAATCTCCCCAGATGGGGACACCAATAGAAAAAAAAAAAAAGACAAAAATCTAACCCTTCCCCCAGACTATTTCAGTTTCTTTTACAAAGAGCTTTATTGAATAGTAAGCAAAAAATAAACAGACATTCGGAGCATAAATTCAAGGACCAACAATTATGGATCATAATAAATGACAAGGAACTTGTTCAAGGCATGCATCAATAAAGGCATAAGCTGAAGAGTTTACATAGAAGCCTTGTAGGAATAGGTGGAGGAAGGGGTTATAAGGGAATGATTAACAAACCTTTGTGGGTCAATGATAATGTAAACTCCAGAGAGAGTTTTAGCTACATCAACATTATAGAAAACAGGAGAGGCCCAAGAAGAGGCTTCTCCAAAAAATTGTTCATGCTCATAACCTAGAGAGTGTATTGCGGATGTAGCGCAGAAAACAACAAGCACAATCTGTGAAATATATTTAAGGACAAATTGAACAGCTTGAAAGGAAAAGACATACAGTAGAGAGACACGGACATCACAAACAACAATGACAAAAAAAAAAAAAAAAAGGAAAGGGGGGGAAGTTGGGGCTCCAAGGGGATCACGGCAAAATCCAACCTCATATCGACAGGAGGGATTGGTCGAATCTCGAGGGTTGAGCTACATCCAACCAGGAGCGCCATATCTGCAAAAATTTTGTATGGGTATCTAACAATATGGCCGTCAATTTTTCATTAACCATGATGAAATTCATCCGGTTTTTGACAGCCTCAAAAATAAGGACAGGAGTCTTCCAAGCCCTTGCAATTGTCAATTTAGTTGCCATAAATAAGTGTGATGCCAGCTGCCGTTCAGAACGGAGAAGACCCTCCAATGGTTTAATTAGAAGCGCTTCATACGGATTACGCTTGATGTCTGTGTGAAGGATAGTGCGGAGAAGGGCGTACACCCTAATCCAGACTATTTCAGTTTCATTCAGTAACAATGGTTGCTAAAACCAATGAAATGCAAAAAAAAAAAAAAATCCTTGCCCAGAGTAGTACAATATTACTATGGTAACATTGTATTGCTTTGGTCACCGTGTGTTGAAAATGGTAATAAAATAAAAAAGTAATAAAAAACTGAAAAAAATAATTAAATTATTATTTATTTTTACATACTGTCACCAGGTCAGTGTCCCTAATCACCGCCACACCACTTATATGATAATACTGGACTGGACTGGTGACAATATGTAAAAAAAAAAAATATATATATATATATATTTATTTACAACTTCAAAAAACTTGCCGTGCCTCTTACTAAATAACTTTGGCTGTCTATTTTCCAAAAATGGGTCATTTGGGGGGTATTGGTACTGTCCTGGCATTTTTGGGCCTCAAGAAATGAGATTGGCCATCAGTACATCAGAATTGATTGATTGGTAGATATATGTATATGCCATGGTTTGTGGACTCTATAACTTTCCTACAGACTAATAATATACAATAATTTGGGTTATTTTCACTAAAGAAATGTAGCAGAATACATTTTGACCTGAATTTGTGAAAAAAGGTTATTTATTTAAAACATTTTATAACAGAAACAAAGAAAAATGTTTATTTAGCAAAAAAAAAAACTCAGTGGTGAATAAATACCACCATAAAAAGCACCTTACAGCATCTGTCTCCATCCTGGGGATAATGGGATCCTGCCGACATTGGGGATCCCTGTGGACCTGCTCCGCTGCCTGGAGCGGGGAATCGGGTTCTGTTTGACCCCCATCCGTAGAGCTGGAGGTTCACGGCCTACGTGGCCTCCGAGAGGGGCCACACTATATGCCACGGCTCATATATCCCCTCCCCTCGATGTGCTAGTGTCCTTCGATACCATGGGCAGAGTTGCTTCCCTCTGATGTGGGTTCAGTTTCCACCTAGTTTATACTTATTCAGTAATATTCAAGAAAATATTTTTCCTAACAAATTCATTCAAGACCATATTGCAAAAATGAATACACCTCAATGAAAGTCTTAGACGCAAAGCTAAGTTTTAGACAATAAAATCCTAATTAACAAGAATTCAACTACAGGTGAGTCTAAATATTCATTAAACAGGTGTACAGCAGTTGATTATAAAAGGGCATTACTTAACAAAGAAAACCCCTCCCATTTCATGCTGTCAGCAATGGCACCACATGGAAGAGAAATGTCACAAGGCCTGAGAAATAAAATAATTTCTTTACACAAGAAAGGTGAAGGCTACAAGAAGATCAGCAACGCTTTACTTATCAGTCAGAATTCTGTAGCAAAAGTGATACAAAAATTTAAAAAATATGGAACTGCAACCATCTCACAGAGACTTCCAGGCTGTCCACGGAAGTTGACACATCAACAAGAGCGTCTTCTGATGAGAGGGGTTAAAGAAAATCTCCATGCAAGTTCATTGCAGTTGTCTAAAATAGAAAGCAAAAACTGGGGCAATTGTTTCCTATGACGCAATATGGCGTATACTGCAGAGGAATGGCATGCATGGGTGTCATCCACGTAGGAAACCTCTCCCACGCACAAAAAATCCTGCCTAGAATTTGCCAGGGACCATACGCAAAAAGAAGACTGCTGGGACTCTGTACTCTGGAGTGATGAGACCAAGATAAATGTTTTTGGAACTGATGGCTTCAAAACTGTACGGTGTTGCAAAGGTGAGGAGTACAAAGAAAAATGCATGGTGCCTACAGTGAAACATAGCGGTGGCAACGTCCTTCTGTGCTGCCGCATGAGTGCTGCTGGTGTCGGGGAGCTGAATTTAATTCATGGTATCATGAATTCACTGATGTACTGCTCTGTATTGAAAGAGAAGTTGTGCACTTTTCCAACATGACAATGATCCAAAACACACATCTAAGGCCACTGTTGCATTTCTGAAGAACAAGGTGAAAGTGATTCAGTGGCCAAGTATGTCTCCTGATCTGAACCCAATCGAACACCTATGGGGAAATCTTAAAAGACAAGTTGAGCATCACTTTCCATCCAGCATCCAGGCTCTAAGAGGTTGTTCTTGAAGAATGGAAAAATTTAGATGTTGCAATGTTGCCAACTTGTTCATTCCAAGCTTAGAAGACTTGGTGCTGTCCTTACAAATCATGGAGGTCATACAAAATACTAGATGTAGTAGTTTTTGTTGTGGGGTGTATTCATTTTTGCATCAACTAATTGGAGTAAAACTGAAGATTTTGCAATCTACGTTATACCTTACTTTCATGTAATGAGCAAAACAAATGTTACATAAAACTCAGTTTTGACAACATTTTGGAAATTGTTCTTCTGTTGAGATATTGAATAAAATCTTACTTTTCAAAAGGGGTGTACTCATTTATGCTGAGCACTGCATATATGGAATGCCTTTAAATTATCAGTAGCACATAATGGTGTGATTTTATATAAAGTTTTATTACAGCCCAGTAAACATCAAATAGGAAAGTCCAACAGTTACTTATGGTGTCATTGAGTAAAAATGACAATTTTCAATTACGGAAGGTGTTGTGTACTCTTTACTCAGTATGGCCTATAACTGAAAACAACCCTCAACAAAGAGCAGAGCCCATAACCCCAATTACCATGGAGCTTCGTTGCCATTTTGGTTTGTAGGTCACGCTGCTGACAAACTGTACATGAATCCATGTTTCTAGGAAGTAGCAGAAGTCCATGGCGTTATCACACAGGTGTCCCTGTTTTGGCTCTCCTCACTTTAAGCTCCTTTTGGAGCTCATGATCAGATTCCCGTAATCTACCAATGTCCAGCATGGGCTCTGTTAAAGGCTTTCCTTCTTTCTGCAACTGAGCCAGAGCAATAGCCCTCAGTAGTGGTGGGTATGGCACATAGCGAATGGGTTCTGGCTCCGGCAGAGGGATAAATTGCTTGAAGTTCTCTTCTTCATGCCGTGGTATAAGACGCCAGTCATGGTACATGACTTTGCTGATCTCCTGCTCTTCAGGCACGGTTTTACCTGAGTGAAGGAAGAAGATGACCATCAATATAAGATCACCAAGTCACTCTACCTCAGATAGGCTCTGCTTATGATCCTGGATGAGAAATATGCTATATGGCCAAAGCTACAAGGACCCCACTCCAAATAATTGAGTGAATGTGTTTTAGTGAAGGGTACTGTTCATTCTACAATTCTCTAGCATACAAAGACATTTAGATTTGGATGTCAAGCCTACTACACACGGGCCAAATGTCGAGCGGTATTTTGACATCTTCCAATTTTTATTGGATATTTGGCCCAATGTGGTAGCCGGTCTGTCAGAAGCCAGACGTTCGGTCGGCTTCTGTCAAAGAGGCATGATTGAAGAAGGTCTGCTGATCAGCTCCTGATCAGTGCTCTCAGCCAATGGCTGACAGTGTTGACCGAAGTGTTCTGTCCGGGATGGGGGGCGTCCCTGTCAGAACCCAGGGGAGCTCGCTGTACCAATATCATATCATTAGTATACTATGACATACAAAGCCATCCACAACACTGCCCCAATTTACATATCTGATCTTATCTCTACATATCACCCAAACCATACTCTCCGCTCCTCGCAAGA
This sequence comes from Staurois parvus, assembly GCF_062004578.1. Classification (NCBI taxonomy): domain Eukaryota; kingdom Metazoa; phylum Chordata; class Amphibia; order Anura; family Ranidae; genus Staurois; species Staurois parvus. Next base: position 21,539,673 of record NW_028317814.1, read on the forward strand.
CCTCCTACTCTCTAGCTCCCTTATCTCCTCCTCCCATGCTCGTCTCCAAGACTTCTCCAGGGCATCACCTATTCTCTGGAACTCCCTACCCCAATCTATCAGACTATCACCTACTCTACTTACCTTTTGGCGATCATTAAAAATCTCTCTCTTCAGGGAAGCCTATCCCGCCCTCTGCTAATACTGGAATCCTCTATGCTTCCAACCACTCCATCCCCCACAGTTTTACCTATTGTACCACTCACCCCTCCCTCCTAGATTTTAAGCTCCAAGGAGCAGGGCCCTCAATTCCCTCTTGTATTGAACTGTATTGTTACTGTATTGTCTCCCACTATAATGTAAAGCGCTGAGCAAACCGTTGGCGCTATAAAAATCCTATATAATAATAATAATTAGTGCAGCGGCTCCTCCTGAGCTGTCCGTTTTTTTTTTTTCTCATTCAGTGTGTACCAGGCTTTAGTGCAAATAAAAAAAATGTATCATGGACAATACTTGATTGTTCCTAAGACATTCAGACAATTACAATCTGGTGACAATTGTTCAATACGAATACCCTTAATTAACCTGAGATGTCCAACAAACTGATATGGGTTTGATGGTCAATAAATGTCCGCAAATCATTAACCATATAGTGTACTTCACTCTCTTTCCTCAACAGCTTAGTTCATCAATTACTTTTCTACACTGTTTACCAAACTATTTACTGCAATCTCTACAAAGAATTAAAAGGAAACAATAGGGGTTATTTACTTAAACTGGAGGGTGCAAAATCTGGTGCAGCTCTGCATAGAAACCAATCAGCTTCCAGGTTTTATTGTCAAAGCTTAATTGAACAAGCGGAAGTTAGAAGCTGATTGGCTACCATGCACAGCTGCACCAGATCCTGAATGCTCCAGTTTTAGTAAATCTACCCCTATGTATATGTTTAAGAATTTATACTGGAATTTGGAAAATTAATATAATGAGTTAGTTTGGCCAATTATTTTTTTTTTTCTAATTTCATAACCCCTCATTTGCTGTGGCTTCAGTTTGTGTTGCTTGCCTATGAGTAAAAGGTCGGATGTTGCAATCAAATTTTATGGCATACTCCCTTTCAGATGCTATCATTTGAAGGCTGCACTGGGTTCTAAGCAGTCCTGCCAGAAAGACTTGCTTTTTTTTTCTTCAATAAAGTCATCTGCAGACAACAGGATCTATGAAAACAGAATTATATAACAAAATGCATCCCCAAGATTCCTCTACGTTGATATGTTCCCTCAAGACTAGCTGGACGGGATCATCAGAGAGCATGTACGCACGGTTTTAAGCAAACTCCCACACCCCTTCCTTTATAGAAAACAGTATTTTAAATGTCATCCAGACATTTTTACCACCAACCTTAATTATTAAACTAATTGTAAAGGATTGCTTTTTATTTATTTTTTTAACCACTTCCTGTCAAGCTGTTGTATATAAACGGCTGGACGGTGGCAGTGCAGGGTCGGGTGGCCATTTATAAATGGCCTCCCCGCCCCCTGCTTGTGCGCGCTCCCTGGGAACGCGCAGCACCGCGATCCGGTGCCCTCTGTGTACTCTGGACACAGTGGAACACCGATCGGCGTACGGGACCTCTGTGCAAGGTCCCGATCATGTAATCACTGATTGGCCAATCAGTGATCACATGCAGAGTATTAAGCAAGATGTCACTTCTGACATCATTGCTTACTACGTGTGAAATCTGTGAATGATCACAGAGGTCACATGGTACAAAGCTATTCACAACAGCCTTGTACCATGTGAAAAGCTGTGACCAATCACAGCTCACACAAGAATGCAGCCAGAGAGAAGGAGCAATGATTGCTTTTAAAGCCTTTATGGGTGTAAAAGCAATCAGTGTATAAAAAAAAAAATACCTAATATAACAGTAATCTATCTTTGTCAATAGAAGATACTAGTGATTGCATTTTTATTGTACCATCACAAGAGGGCAGAACTACTTCCTGTGATAATAGGCAGACACAGAAGTAGGAACAAAAAGTCTAACACTTTGTTTCCTACAGGACAGTGATTACAGTGAACATATCCAGTCACATGTAATTAAGTTTTCTGTGTTTGTTACAGGTAAGCAGGAGGCTGTTTAACATGATAAATAGGACAACATGACTTAACATGTGCCCTGGTGATCAGTGAATGCCGCTGTTACTATTATACAATCAGATTACTTGTAGCATAAATGTGAATATAGATTGCAGCTATGTGATTTGGAGCTAAGATACAGGGAATGTGATTTCTCTATTGTAATACGCTATTGTTATGCAGAATAGGTCACTAGCATATCTGCAGAGGTCTAGATATTCTGTATTGCAATTAAAGTTGTTTATTAATGTATATGAAAATACTTATTAATGTATATGGAAATATTTAGTAATGTATAGAGGACAGTGATTACAGTGAACATATCCAGTCACATGTAATTAAGAGTTTTCTGTGTTTGTTACAGCCATTCCTAATAAAACACTTCTGGTTTCACCCGACCCATCCTTCGCACAGTTGAATTATTTACCGTATGTGCAACAAAATTGGCGCCCAACGTGGGGCCGGGTGAAAGGAACGCCAAAAGGTCCGGAAGTGAAAAGGAGTGACTACACTGTCCGTGGTGAAGTTAAAGAAAAACATTAGGAGTATGGATATCGAAAAGTTGCAAGATGAAATCAGTGAACATCTGATTCACATGACAGTCGATGATCTCATGGAGACTTGCCAGTTTATAAAGGCCTCTGAAGCAAATATGGCAAAAGGAAAAACCCGGCGCCATTACATGCGGATAGTGAATGAGGTGTTAGATGAACTGGTAGAGACTGAAAGTGAAGAAGTGGTGACACAATTTCTGCAGGCAACTAAGAAATTCATTGGTGAGTTAGAGAAGAGAGATAACATGGAAGCACCAAGCGATAGTGGCAAAGACCCTCAAGCAGAACAACAGTTAAAGGATTTAAAACAGCAATACTACAGCATACAGGAAAAACTTCAAGAAACAGCCAAGATGATAGAGGGACAGATGAAAGAACTTAGCACTAAAGACAAAGACTCAAAAGAAAGTCCTGAAAATCAAGACCCTAATCTAGTTGCTCAGAGACTTTCCCATACTAACTTGCCAGAAGTTACAATCAGAATGGACTTTAAAATTGCTGGTCAGATAGGTGAAAAGGAACAGAAAGATAAGCTGTCCTATACTAACCTCATGCACCAGATTGACATGGGACTGCAAAAGGGATATCCCGAGTCAGAGCTTGTGGAAGCTGTGGTGAATGCCATTAGTCCTGGGTCAAGTCTCAGAGGCATGCTAGAGCTGAAGAGTGGACTGACCCTAGTGCCACTCAAGAGAATCCTAAAAAGCCATTATAAAGAGGAAAATGCTTCCGAACTATACCAACAATTGATCAATATATCACAGAATAGTAAAGAGACTCCCCAGAACTTCCTATTTAGGGCCATTGCATTGAAAGACCGTTTGCTGTTCGTTTCACAAGGGGAAGGTTCAGATGAACACTTTGGCACTGAATTTATACAAAAGAAATTCTTAAGGTCAGTGGGCACCGGACTGAGAAGTGACCATATCAAGTTCCAACTAAAACAACATTTGGACGATCCTACAGTCTCAGATGAGTTGCTCATAGAGAAGATGAATGAGGCTACAAACATGGAGATGGAAAGGGAGCAGAAACAAAAGAAATCTGAGCACAGTAACCTGACAAAGGGAAGAGAGTGCCAGGCCAACATCCTCCATTGTTCTCAGGTACCAGGCACCCTCCCTTTGCTTCCATTACAAACAAGTAGTCTAGCAATCCAACAGCCTTCAAAGAGTAACTCTGACCTTGAAAAGATAGTAATACAGTTGCAACAAGAAATATTCGATATGAAAACACGTCTCCAAGGTTCGAGAACTCGACAAGAGCATGGCTTTGGAGGACCTAGAACAACTTTTGGACGAAGGACAGGGACTTGTCAATCTTGTGAAAAGACTGATCAGAGAACTGCATGCGACCATTGCTTTAACTGTGGTCGAGCTGGACATAGGGCGAGACAATGCAGAGCGGCCAAACAAAATCAGTTAAACGGGAGAAGGTTGCTGTTAAGGGACCGACAGTAACCTGTACCAGAACCAAACCTGCGTCCCAAAGTGCAAATCATCTCAGTAGTAAAGAAACCAGTCCCCAAGCTACCATCAGAGCCCTGGCTGGAAAGTTAAACGAAGACTACTGGAGGAAAACGCCAACCTGCCCTGCTCAAAGACTATCCCCGACAGCTGAAAAATTGCCAACCAATGTGAATGGCATCACTTTGAAAAAGCACAACAAGCTACTGGGTCTTATTGGAAAGAGATGCCTTGTGAACTGTGAAATAGACAACACTCCTGTCCAGGCCTTATGGGATACTGGCTCTCAGGTTAGCATTATCAATGAGGGCTGGAGACAGCGAGTACTGCCACACACTGTGCTCCGATCGTTTGAAGAACTGCTGGGACCAGGGGTACTCCAAGGGAAAGCAGCCAATGAGACAGAGATTCCGTTCTCAGGTTGGATTGAGGTAACCTTTCAGCTTACATCGAGCAGTAATACTACCAAACAGTTATTAGTACCACTAATAGTCTCTGAGGATGAGAAAGTAGCTGAGAAGCCAATTATCGGCTATAATATAATTGAAGAAACATTCAAAGAGACAGTTGCTGATGGGAAGAAAGTTATCCCAGGTTTTGTGGACATATTAAGAACAGCTTTGGAACTGCCAACCCCCAAAGCAGAAGTCCTTGTAAGCTTACTACAAGCCAACTGTAGGGAAACCAGTGGTGCTATCGTAAAGACTGGTACTAAGAACCAAAGAATCCCTGCAAATACTGTAACATACATCCGGTGTAGTGCTCACACCAAACCGTCCTTGCAGGCTCAGACAGTTTTGTTTACACCGAGTGAGGCTTATCAACTGCCGGATGGACTGCATATTGGTGAGACACTAGTCTCATTTCAAAGAGGACAATTCTCCAAACTGACCATTCCAGTTTGGAATACAACTAAACGGGACATTGTGTTACCAGGTCAAACAAAGATTGGAGGTGTAGAGCCCATAAAAACAACATATCCAGCTCAAGTACAATTGAAACAATCAGCAAATGTGTTTACTAATTCGGTGACCTCTGAACCACAGACACTCAAGGTGGGACCAAACGGGAAAATTGGAAATCCAAATGAGACTTATCCGCGGGTGGGGGATGACAATCAGGAGTGCTGGGACCCGCCAGTGCCTTTGAAACACCTCCCTCCTGAAGATCAACAAATCGTCAAAGAAATGCTAAGGGAAGAATGCAATGCTTTTGCCAAAGATGACTCTGATGTAGGATGTATTCCTTCTTTACAGTTACAGATTCGTCTCAAAGACAGTACACCAGTCACGAGAACTTACATGTCTGTGCCGAAACCACTGCACCAAGAAGTTAAGGAATATCTGCAGGATCTGATAAATCGAGGATGGATTGCAGAATCAAAATCATCATATTCCTCACCCATTGTGTGCGTAAGAAAGAAAGATGGCAGTTTAAGACTGTGTTGCGATTATAGAGAGTTGAACCAGAAGTCCATTCCTGACCGTCATCCAATTCCTAGAATCCAAGACATGCTGGACAGTCTAGGAGGAAGTTCATGGTTTTCTGTGCTAGACCAGGGGAAAGCATACCATCAAGGATTTATGGAAGAAGCCAGTCAACCATTGACAGCATTCATTACACCTTGGGGGGGGGTTTGTATGAATGGATCCAAATACCCTTTGGTCTGAGCTCTGCACCAGCCGAATTCCAACGCAGTATGGAGACATGTTTAATAGGACTGAGAGATGAGATTTGCCTGCCATACTTAGATGATAACCTTGTCCATAGTAAATCATTCCAGGAGCATGTGGAGCATGTCCGGTCAGTACTCCAATGTTACCAACAACACGGAATCAAGTTAACAGCCAGGAAGTGTGAACTTTTTCAAAATAAAGTCAGATTCCTGGGCAAGATTGTGTCAAAAGAAGGCCACTCTATGGACCCGGCTGGCACGACACCTGTTCTTGCCTTAAGAAATAACCAACCAAAGACTGTCGGAGAACTCAGGAAACTATTAGGATTTATTTCCTACTATTGCCCTTACGTTCAAAACTTCTCCAGAATTGCCAAACCTCTCTATGAACTATTGTCAGCAGGTTTGACACCTACCACAACCTCAACCCCAGATAACCAGACAAAGAAGAGGAGGAAACCAATCCCAAAGTCAAAAGGTCAACTTCCATCCTATCAGTCTATAGCCTGGACTGACCATCATCAGATAGTACTGAACCAGCTCATTGAAGTGTTAACTCATCCTCCAGTTATGGGTTACCTCGATTATTCCAAACCCTTTGTTCTTCACTGTGATGCCTCACAAGAAGGACTAGGAGCCGTATTATACCAAGAGCAAGAGGAGAAACTAAAGGTGATTGCTTATGGGTCTAGAACTCTCACACCTGCTCAGAAAAACTACCACATGCATTCAGGGAAGCTCGAGTTTCTAGCAATGAAGTGGGCAATATGTGATAGATTCCGAGATTACCTATATTACTGTCCATCATTTGTTGTATATACTGACAACAATCCACTAACCTATGTCCTCACTACAGCAAAATTGAATGCAACAGGACATCGTTGGGTTGCAGAACTAGCTGACTTCAACTTCACTATTAAATATCGTCCTGGGAGAAGGAATGCTGATGCAGATGTACTTTCTCGTATGCCATTGAGTCCTGAACAATACATGCAACAATGTTCACAAGAAGTAGACCCCAAAGTCATCACTTCCATAACCCAAGCAATTCAAGCACATCAAAAAGAAAGGATACCTTGGCTATGTCCAATGACGATTGCCAATACAACCGATGCAACACCAAAGAAGGTAACTCAAATACCAAAAGAGACAATAAGAACCGCACAGAAGGAAGACTCTGTGATTGGAAAAGTATGGAAGTATAAAAGCCAAAACAAGTTTCCATCCAAACAGGAACGACAAGGTGAACCTGTTGATCTTTTCATACTTATGAAACAATGGACCAAACTCTACCTCGACGACAATAAAATTTTGAGACGGAAAACATCATCTGGTTCTCAACTAGTGTTGCCCAAGTTGTACCATCACTTAGTATGGAAGGAGTTACATGAAGAGATGGGACACTTAGGAGTAGAAAGGACTGTAAATTTAATCAGAGAAAGATTCTTTTGGCCACATATGCAAAGGGACACTGAGCATTATATCACACGTCAATGTACTTGTCTGAAAGACAAACGGCCAAATAAGCTTGTTCGATCCCCGTTGAACAATATTGTGACAACTTATCCTTTTGAGATGGTCTCCATTGACTTTCTTCATCTTGAGAAATGTAAAGGTGGATATGAGTATATCTTGGTGGTAATAGTGGTAATAGATCATTTTACAAGATTTGCTCAGGCATATGCAACCAAGAACAAGTCCGCAAAAACTGTTGCTGACAAAATATTCAATGATTTTGTCTTGAAATTCGGATTTCCTACCAGAATTCACCATGATATGGGTAGAGAGTTTGAAAATCACTTGTTTTTGACATTAGGGAAGCACTGCCACATCCAAAATTCTCACACAACGCCATATCACCCAGAAGGTAATGGGCAAGTTGAAAGATTTAATCGTACCCTGCTATCCATGCTTCGTACCCTGTCACCAGATTCCAAAAAGGACCGGAAAAATTCACTAGCAAAGGTAGTCCATGCATATAATTGTACTCGAAGTGAAGCTACAGGACAATCTCCATTCTTTCTACTGTTTGGAAGGTCTCCAAGATTACCCATTGATAGTATGTTTGACACTCCAGTAACTGAAAAATACAAGAACTACTCTGAATATGTGAACATATGGACAGATAGAATGTCTGAGGCCTATAAGGTTGCTTGAAAAATAGCTACTCAAGCTGCACAGAGAGGAAAAGAACACTATGACAAGAAAATTCATGGAGCTGAACTCCTACCAGGTAGCAAAGTTCTAGTCAGAAATCTTACTGAAAGAGGAGGTCCAGGAAAACTGAGATCATTTTGGGAAGATACCATACATGTTGTTATTAAAAAGAAGTGTGCAGACAGTCCAGTGTATGAAATCAAACCAGAAACTGGAAAAGGCAGAACAAGGATTTTACATCGCAATTTACTATTGCCATGTGATTATCTACCTAGTGACCAAGGTCAACAGATCAACAGATCTACCTAGTGACCAAGGTCAACCCAAAAGAACCAATGCAAGAAAGCAAGGGAAGGATCGAAATACAACTCAACAACCTACACAGATATCTGAGGGAGAATCAGAAAATGAATCAGATCATGAACAAAGAAACTGGAGATCTTTCATCCCAGTCACCCAGCATGACCACCCAGAGGAAAGTATAGAGCTAAATCCAGAAGCTATTGAGTTCTACCCACGTCAGCTGGAAGTAAGTGAGTATGATTTACAAGGAGTCAGAGAGACTGAGCCTATAGAACAAATTGAACAAACTGAGTATGCCTTTGGAGGTATAGAAGAAGAATGCCCAGCAACAGAGAACACAGAACAACTTGTTGAAAGTGATGTAGAGGAGAATGAGGACCTTTCAGATTCACTTCCTCAATGTAGAATACAACCCTACAGGAACAGGAGACAACCAAAGATTTTGACATATGACACTTTAGGTCAACCCAGTAGTGTTACCAGAGTTTCATCTATACAGGTTATAGACAGTATTCCTACATTACCTGTTGACTCTAGCTGGTATTTCAGTTCAGAATGTTTTGCTGAAGACTATAGAAGTTGGTAGAAGTGATTATGTTTATTGATCTATTGTTTACTATTTGGGACACTATACCAAAGTTAATTACCAAAACCGGAATAATTATATGCTACTTTTCTGTTGGTTCAAGTAAGGAAAAATGTAATTGCATTTGTACTGCAGATATTGTAGGTCAGGCAGAAACAGTTTTAGGTGAGGGAACTAGATGTTACAAAGAGACAAAGTCGGCCGATAAAAGTACAGAGCAGTTGATGGCAACGTTATGCTGCATTGTTGATGTACAATGGGTATTCCGCCATTATGATAAAAGGTATAAAAGTAATAAGATGTTCCCTAGTTTCTCATCATCTTTGTCTAAACTTAGTAACCTATACAAATATGTATAGAAAGGGGTTTTACTAAATAGTTGGTTACATGCAACTATATCTTGCCAGGTACTATAGCGCTGTGGGCCTGGTGGGAAGCTGTGATGTAATAGGGAGTAGATGTCACAGGGAGGATGTTTCCTCAAGTAACTTGGTTACTACTTACTATTGGCTTCCTATGGTTACTACTAGACAAGTAAAAAAATATTTTCTTAAAAAAATTCTGCGTATATCAGGCAGCCCCATAAAATTTAAATCCAAAGCCTAATACCTAATATAACAGTAATCTATCTTTGTCAATAGAAGATACTAGTGATTGCATTTTTATTGTACCATCACAAGAGGGCAGAACTACTTCCTGTGATAATAGGAAGACACAGAAGTAGGAACAAAAAGTCTAACACTTTGTTTCCTACAGGACAGTGATTACAGTGAACATATCCAGTCACATGTAATTAAGGGTTTTCTGTGTTTGTTACAGGTAAGCAGGAGGCTGTTTAACATGATAAATAGGACAACATGACTTAACATGTGCCCTGGTGATCAGTGAATGCCGCTGTTACTATTATACAATCAGATTACTTGTAGCATAAATGTGAATATATATGGCAGCTATGTGATTTGGCGCTAAGATACAGGGAATGTGATTTCTCTATTGTAATACACTATTGTTATGCAGAATAGGTCACTAGCATATCTGCAGAGGTCTAGATATTCAGTATTGCAATTAAAGATGTTTATTAATGTATATGAAAATACTTATTAATGTATATGGAAATATTTAGTAATGTATAGAGGACAGTGATTACAGTGAACATATCCAGTCACATGTAATTAAGAGTTTTCTGTGTGTGTTACAGCCATTCCTAATAAAACACTTCTGGTTTCACCCGACCCATCCTTCGCACAGTTGAATTATTTACCGTATGTGCAACACAGACACAATGTTGAGAGCTCACCCCAAGCTGCACAGGGCTGCCCAGAATAATGGGAGTGAATGAGGCAATGATTACCAGATAGAGGTTAGAAGCCAACTATCATCCCATCAATTGCAAGGCCTGTCCTCCTCTCCCACGGCACAGTTTTTCCTGAAGAAGCAGGTCTTAATTCCTACATAACACGTTGAGACATTGTCTGCGAATTTAGCCACGCTCAACAAACCATATGTTCATCTACTGTAAGGACTTTTGCCCGGTTTTAATACGTTGGTGATAACCACTATGAGATATTTATAATTGTCTATATTTAGCTGTATTAGGGTGGCACAGTTCTGCAGAGAATTTCTCTTAACCTTTCCCCATGATTGTTTTTAACAAGAATTTGAGTGTTTTTTTAATCTTTTGAATTGATAAACTTTATAGGGGGTTACCACATTTTTTACAATATGTTGCGTTAAAGCGCAGCTCCAGTCCACCTAAAAATTTGTTGTTAAAAACAGATCCACAATGACCTTACAAATATCATTAACAATTGGAACAACTCAATATTAAAAGCATTGTAATTGCTTAGAAAATCGTAAAGATTTACCAGGATCTCGGAAGCAGGCAGGCGCCATGATGGCTGTGGGCATCTGAAGCCTGCAAGTATTTATTTCCTGGAATCGTGCTACTAGCTATCCCAGCATGCACCACTCATTCTTGTGCATGCGCAGTACAGACACTGCTCGGCACAACGTGTGCAGTACAGGTTGCCATAACAATGGTGGGGACGGATGAAGTTCCCGCCCCCCGTCAGGCAACCTGTACAGCACTGCACTGCAAGGAAGGGAATATATTATGGACTCCGGTAAAATGGCGCAAAACACCTCCCATTTGCAAGTCCCGCGATTACAGGAAACCAAAGGACTCCTGAGATACAGGAAATGACATCCCAGGAGACCTTTGCAAATCGCCTTGCAACATCATCGCCTAGGTGGTCGGGACCGGAACTGCAGGCTTGCAGTGGATTAACCATTAGCCGCCCGGCCTATAGCCGTTTGGCGGCCGCAAAAATGCTTCTGCTTTCCGGGTGCACACCATTAGGCGTGCTCCCGCACATGCGCAGTTTGCGCGGTTGCAGAGCCACTCAGCGGCGCGATCTGTCACCGGCCGTGTACCTCGGACACGGCCCATGACAGATCTGAGTACCGGCCCCCGTTGCCGGTACCATGTGACCTGCTGTGACCAATCACTGCAGGTCACATGACAGTTGTATACAATGGATGGCTTCATTCATGCCATCCATTGTATACTAGTGCCTAGCTGTGAATGGTCACAGCAGGTCACATGCACATGTCATGTGATTAGCTGTGGCCAAATCACAGCTAAGCACAAAAAAAAAAAAAAAAAACCCTGAATGAATCGATTTCATTCAGGTAAATGCTTGCTTATAGCAAAGTAATTCTTTGCTAAAAGCAAATTGTGTAAAAAAAAAAAAAATACTGATCACTACCCCAAAATAGTACAATGTTACTATGGTAACATTGTACTACTTTGGTCATAGTAAAATATGAAAAAAAATCTTTAAAAAATTAAAAAAATGTAATAAAAAATAATAAAAAAATTAAAAAAATATATATATTTTTTTTTTTTCATACTGTCACCAGTCAGTGTCCCTGTTCACCGCCATGCCAGTTATATGATGACGCTGTACTGCACTGGTGACAGTATGTAAAAAAAAAAATAGTGAAAATAATTTTTTTAATTTTTTCATTTTCCGAAAAATTATGACAAAAAAAATACAACTTCAAAAAACTCGCCATTCCTCTTATGAAGTACGTCAGACTGTCTACTCTGCAAAAAGGGGTCATTTGGGGGATATCTGTGCTGTTCTGACATTCTTTGACCTCAAGAAATTAGATTGGCTGTCAGTACTTCAGGATTGATCAATTTTCAGATCTATACCATAGTTTGTGAACTCTATAACTTTCCTACAAACTAAAAAATACATCCTAATTTGGGTAATTTTCACCAAAGACATGTAGCAGAATACATGGCCTAAATTTATGAAGAACTATTATTTATTTGTAAACTTTTATAACAGAAACAAAGAAAAACGTGTTTTTCTTTTTAAATTTTTGGTCTTTTTTTGTTAATTTAGCAAAAAATAAAAACCCCAGCAGTGATTAAATACCACCAAAAGAAAGCTCTAGTTGTGTGAAGAAAATGATAACATTTTAGTTTGGGTACAATGTTGTATGACCGCGCAATTGTCATTCAAAGTGTGAGAGCGCTGAAACGTGAAAAATGGCCTGGGCAGGAAGGTGTAAAATTGCCCGGTATTGAAATAGTAAAAGGTATGTATAATGAAGAAAACAAATATTCAACTTGTGCTTTATTTCACAGGGACTACATAATAAGGTAAAGTATTAAAAATGGGTGGCACCCCGCTTTAAGTGTGTATTCCATGAGAACCTCTAAAGTCCTTTTGTAGCCAAACCCATTTTGTTATATGTTACTACTTGGGCGTGGTGCTCCTGCAACATGTCCCAATTAGCCCCTCCCATCAGGAAGCTGCCATTGTGCTTGGCCAATCATAAGCACGTATATGCGTGGGGAATGCCTCGACCACTTTTGACCACGATTGACCAAGTATAATGACAGCTTCCTGATGGGAGATGCTTTAGCCTTACTTTGCTTTAGCAAAATTGTTAAATGTCTCCCACAGTGTATGTAGAGGACAGACTGAGGTTTTGGTAGCTCTCTAGGCAATTTTCAATATCTTTATTAGTTTCTGGTGGTTTATTGGATTTGTATTTCTGGTACACTGTGTTATACCAACATTGTAATCCTGTCCAAATTAGGTGGCGAGCCCCCCGTTCGGGAGTGTCCTGAAAAATTCCAAGACAACACATTGTCTGTAAGTAAACTGATCTTTCCATCTCCTAGTAAACACTCACCTATTTCATTTTAATTTCATAATGAAGGTTAGAAAGTGATTACAGTGGGTTTCATTTTTACTTTAATCAGAGGGCCAAACAATAAAACAAACAGATTCCCCAGTCGACACAAGCGAGGTGGATGGAGGAATCCTCCGCATTGTGCCATTGGATTCTGACAGCGGGACTCACTCAGTCTCTGTCCTCTCCTCTCAGGACTGTACACGGAGCCAACTTACTCCATCCATTCTGCCCCATCCTTTCAGGAGCCTGTCATGGGGCCCCCAACTAACCTGCCCCTGGCACCTGCACCCTGCGAAGTGAAACAACAAGAAGCGCACCAACCTTGTGCATTACCTCAGTAACCAAAATTTATTTAGTAAAAGAATGGTACTCACAAACAGCGAATAAACACAGGCATGTAAGTCCTCCAAGGGACTTCAAAGGCAAGAGGCCAGAGCAAATCCCATCATGGGGGTAGGCACTCAGTACAGCTGACGATGTTTCGAAGGTCATGCCTTCTTCCTCAGAGCTTAGCTGTTTTTATTCGCTGTTTGTGAGTACCATTCTTTTACTAAATACATTTTGGTTACTGAGGTAATGCACAAGGTTGGTGCGCTTCTTGTTGTTTCACTTCACAGTTCTGTTCGGGCTTCCCCAGCCTTGGTTTGGAGCTGCACGACCTTGTATACTCCGGTGGTTGCTTTTTTGGAGTTTTGATTTCATCTACTCACCACCGGCCTGGGTCCCGGAGCGCAGGAGAAATCGCATTTGGTTACCTGCACCCTGCTCCATATCCATCCGTGCCATGTGTATGATAGTGTTTGGGGCAGAGGACATGGTGATGTGTCTGTCTGATAGATCATCGAGGAGGAGGATACTTTCTGAACCAGTAAAAGAACCCAGGGTGTAACAATGAGAGAAAGGAGGGAGAGCTATGTGTGACTGGAGAGCTGAGAACTGAAATGTGAGAGCCTGAGGGGAGACCTGTGTCTGTGTGTTTGTGTGGAGGTGCTCTGTATTCTCTTTATGTAGTAGGGGGGCCAGGGGCGGACTGACAACTCATGGGGCCAACGGGCAATAGGAGATCATGGGGCAATCTGTGTCCCTGCCCACACTCAAGCCACACTCACACAAAGCCCCACCTACATATTGTAGTGACTGCATTACATGTGTTTGTCACAGAATTTCTCTACACTATGTTCAAAATAAATGTTTATTATAGAAATTAAAGAAAGTTTTACCAAAGACATGTAGCAGAATACATTTTGGCCCAAAATTTATGAAGACATTTTATTTTTTTAATTTTTTATTGGATATATTTTATAGCAGAAAGTAGAAAATATATTTTTTTTTCAAAAGTTTCAGTAAACAGTTAATAGAGTCCACCTGTGTGTAATTTAATCTCAGTATAAGTACAGCTGTTCTGTGAAGCCCTCAGAGGTTTTTTTTAGAGAATATTAGTGAACAAACAGTATCATGAAGGACAAGGAACACACCAGATAGGTCAGGGATAAAATTGTGGAGAACTTGAAAGCAGGGTTAGGTTATAAAAAAAAAAATCCCAAGCTTTGAACATCTCATGGAGCACTGTTCAATCCATCATCCGAAAATGGAAAGAGTAAGGCACAACTGCAAACCTACCAAGACATGGCCATCCACCTAAACTTACAGGAGAGCATTCATCAGAGAAGCAGCCAAGAGGCCCATGGTAACTCTGGAGGAGCTGCAGAGATCCACAGCTCAGGTGGGAGAATCTGTCCACAGGACAACTATTAGTCATGCATTCTACATATATGGCTGTTATGGAAGAGTGGCAAGAAGAAAGCCATTGTTGAAAGAAAGCCATAAGAAGTCCCATTTGCAGTTTGCGAGAAGCCATATGGGGGGCACAGCAAACATGTGGAAGAAGGTGCTCTGGTCAGATAGGGCAGAATGGAACCTTTTGGCCTAAAATCAAAATGCTATGTGTGGTGGAAAACTAACAATGCACATCACCCTGAACACACCATCCCCACTGTGAAACATGGTGGTGGCAGCATCATGTTCAGCAGGGACAGGGAAGCTGGTCAGAGTTGATGGGAAGATGGATGGAGCCAAATACAGGGCAACCTTAGAAGATAACCTGTTAGAGTTTGCAAAAGACTTGAGACAGGGGCGGAGGTTCACCTTCCAGAAGGACAATGACCCCAAACATACAGCCAGAGCTACAATGGAATGGTTTAGATCAAAGCATATTCATGTGTTAGAATGGCCCAGTCAAAGTCCAGACCTAAATCCAATGGAGAATCTGTGGCAAGACTTGAAAACTGCTGTTCCATCCAATCTGACAGAGCTTGAGCTATTCTGCAAAGAAGAATGGGCAGAAATGACCCTCTCTAGATGTGCAAAGCTGGAAGAAACATCCCAAAAAGACTTGCAGCTGAAAGGTGGTCCTACAACGTATTGACTCAGGGGGGGTTGAATACAAATGCCGCCACGCTTTTCACAGATTTATTTGTAAAAAAGTTTAAAAACCATTTATCATTTTCCTTTCACTTCGCAATTATGTGCCACTTTGTGTTGGTCTGTCACATAAAATCCCAATAAAATACATTTACGTTTTTGGTTGTAACATGACAAACATAACATAACAAAATGGGGAAAATTTCAAGATGTATGAATGCTTTTTCAAGGCACTGTATATAACACTGATGTCTGTACACTGACTGCTATTCCCTATATATAACACTGATATCTGTACACTGACTGCTATTCCCTATATATAACACTGATGTCTGTACACTGACTTCTATTCCCTATATAAAACACTGAGTGTACAGATGTCAGTGATATACAGTTGTGTTCAAAATAATAGCAGTCAGACATCACTAACCTGATCAATCACTCTTTTTGGTAGAAATGATATTTCTACATGGCAAATAATTTACTAGCAGGTGTAGTAGAGTAACAGAAATCCAACAGACCCAACAGTCATGACATGCATGCTGCTGATTCTGTGTAATTGAATCACTAATTGAAAGGGGCATGTTCAAAATAATAGCAGTGTGGAGTTCTATTAGTGAGGTCATTCATTCTTTGAAAAACAGGTGGCAATTATTGCCCTTATTTAAGGAAGGAAGGCAGTAAATGTTGTACATGTTGGTTACAGTGCATTTTTCTCTGAAATTCTGAGGAAAATGGGTCATTCCAGACATTGTTCAGAAGAACAGCGTACCTTGATTAAAAAGTTGATTGGAGAGGGGAAAACATATAAAGAAGTGCAGAAAATGATAGGATGCTCAGCTAAAATGATCGCAAATGCTTTAAAATGGCAACCGAAACCTGAAAGACGTGGAAGAAAGTGAAAAACTACCATTTGAATGGATAGAAGAATAGCCAAAATGGCAAGGACTCAGCCAACAATCAGCTCCAGGAAGATCAAAGAAGCTGTAAAGTTCCCTGTGAGTACTGTTACAATTAGAAGACGCCTATGTGAAGCCAAGCTATCTGCAAGAAGCCCCCGCAAAGTCCCACTGTTGAAAAAAAGACGTGCTGAAGAGGTTACAATTTGCCAAAGAGCACTTTTTCTGGCCTAAAGAGAAATGGCGCAACATTTTGTGGACTGATGAAAGTAAGATTGTTCTTTTTGGGTCTAGTGGCCGGAGACAGTTTGTCAGATGACCCCCAAACACTGAATTCAAGCCACAGTACACTGTGAAGACAGTGAAGCATGGTGGTGCAAGCATCATGATATGGGGATGTTTCTCATACTACGGTGTTGGGCCTATTTATCGCATACCAGGGATCATGGATCAGTTTGAATACATCAGAATACTTGAAGAGGTCATGCTGCCTTATGCTGATGAGGAAATGCCCTTGAAATGGGTGTTCCATCAAGACAACGACCCCAAACACACCAGTAAACATGCAACATCTTAGTTCCAGACCAACAAGATTGACGTTGTGGAGTGGCCAGCCCAATCCCCGGATCTTAATCCGATAGAATACTTGTGGGGTGACATCAAAAATGCAGTTTCTGAGGCAAAACCAAGAAATAGAGAAGAACTGTGGAATGTAGTCCAATCATCCTGGGCTGGAATACCTGATCACAGGGGCCAGAAGTTGGGTGACTCCATGCAACACAGATGTACAGCAGTTCTCAGAAACAGTGCTTATACAACTAAATATTCATTAAGTGATTCAAAGGAAAGCAAAATCTTCAAACATTTTTCAGTTTACATAGTGAATGTTTGAGTTTGTAAAGAAGAAAACAAACACTGCTATTTTTTTGAACAGTCTAATATTCACTTTTCTTCCATTTTTTTAGAGGAACAACACAAATTTGATATATTTTTCTTCATGTTTTGATTTGGAATAGAATGTGTAGTGTTCCCAATGCATTTGTGTGTATGGAAATAAAAGCTATTAGAAGGATTTTGAGCTTTATTCACTTTTTTCAACACACTATTATTTTGAACACAACTGTATATAGGGATCTGGACACCCAGGTGACACCATTAGTGGCATAGGGGTACATCAGTTTCTCACTGTGCAGGATTTGTGATGATGAGGATGAATTTAACAAAGAAGCAGCATGAATGTGTTATTTTTTTCTGTCAGTGTGAGTACCCTGAAAAATCATTGAAAAGAGCAGGAAGATATGAAATCTCTGTTATAAGACAGGAATTGATACATGTTCTTCACAACATGCAGCATAGAGTTTAAAAAGACTAAAACATTGTGGAACGATACCTACCAGTATTGTATGAGGAGGATACATATGCCCAAATTTTATCTGGGGGGGTTAAAACTGTCTCTCGGTGAGTCCTTTCTGTAGGGATATTTCTCTCCCTCAGCTACTTTCCTTTAAGGGCAGGACTCCAATTAAAAGGTAATTAAAGATATGGTGGGGACAGGTTCCTTTGTTGTCCCCATATTGTTAGACACAAAGAGATTGAGTCTACTGTAAATGGCAAAAAATGGAAAAGAAAAATCGTTATTAATTTCAACACTCAGTACGTTGTCTGATAACATGCAAGGTTTGCTCAGTACCATACAGGGGCGGACTGACAACTCATGGGGCCATGGGCAATAGGGGATCATGGGGCCCCTGTGTCCTTGCCCAAACTCAAAAAAGCCTATAAAAAAGGTACCAGGGGCATCTCATGGGGCCTCCTACTGACCCCGGGCCCTTGGGCAGTGCCCGAGTTTCCAAATGGTCATATGTGGGTGGACTAGTAGAAGACTGCGGGATTGTCTCCATAATCACATCTATAACAATGAAAAAAATCTCTCCACAAATGTGGCTAAACATTTTATGGGCGTGCATGGGGGTGACCCCACAGTCTTATAAATACAGGGCATAGAAAGAATGGGAGGTGACATCTTCAGACTTCTCTGTAAGTGGGAAGTCTTCTGGATATTGCACTTACAGACAAGGATTCCAGGAGGCCTGGACTATGAATGGGATTTACCCACTGTTATGAATAGGCCACTCTGTCCGAGATTTAACAAGTAGGTGCTGGAATATAGATTTTAGTAGAAGAAAAAAAATCGAAAGTCATGCACAACCTGATATTTTCAGATATGTTTTTATTTATTAGTTTGTTTTTTTTTCCTTGCAACTGTTACAGGGTATCTTTCATGCACACAAGACGTTTAAAAAACTCTCCTAGAAGCTGTCCTCATGGCAGCAGCGTTTTTGCATAATAAAAGCCTGATGCTTGTAAAAGTATCTAACGCTTTTACAAGCGTTTAGGCGCTTCTAAAATCGCATTTCATTGGCCAGAATGATCATTTATTCTGGCCATTGAAATGAATTAACACTCAAGCACTAGACATGCCTAGCATTTAGATGCGTTTAGCTGCGACAAGCATTTTTTTTCAGCCAAAACACTGCTGCTTCTGGACACACTGGCCCTGGATTTTTTTTTTCTGCTAGTAAACGCTACTGCAACTAAAAGCTTCTAAAAGTCTATGTGTGCATGGACACATAGGACTACATAGAGGGCCATTTGGAAGCACTAAAGCACCCCTAAAAGTGGCTGCAAAAACACCCTGTGTGCATGAGGCCTTAATGTGATGCTTTAGAAGGGGAAACATATTATGTTGTTGATGGCATGTTTTGTTTTTATTTTACCAGTCTCTCATTCCCCCCACACTGAGTGGTTGCTTCTGTGTGACCCTATGTAGTCTCTTACAGCACCGCTCCAAGCGCCCATTCAGCCCCATCCAGTAACCCACTACTCAAGGGTCCTGGCCGGCTGTACAAAGTATGACTCAGAGGTGCCGCATCCTGAATCAGTGGATGGAAAATGTTCTCTGCCTAGGCTCTTCCCAGGCCATCTCCTCTGACACATTTGCTCCGCCCACATGCCTCTATGACTAAACCTCGTGGGTGGGGTGGAATTGTCCAGCACACACAAATTTGGTGGGGAAACGCAAACTTGTTGAGAATGATATATAAACAACTGAAAATGCCACACATGAACCAGTGTTGCATGTCACAAATGCTATAAGTTCCCAAGAATGCATATAAAATAGTGGCAATAGAAAAAAGTTAGTTATAATGCTCCAATTCTGTGCCCCAGATTTGGGCTACACTGACTTGTTGAAATGTACCAGCAAAGGGGGGCTGCTTCGGGGTCCCTGAAGGCTGAATCATCTCAAAGGAATATCCTTCGAACAGCCTCTGGCTCTGAGGAAGAAGGGTATTCCTCCGAAACGCGTCAGTCATTAGGGATCCCGAAGCAGCCCTCCTTTGCTGGTACATTCCTCTGTGCTTTGGAAACTATCCAAATTTGGCCACTAATGTGTGGCTTGAAGAGTGTATTTTAGTTCTGTGTTTGTGAGCACTTCGTGAGCAGTTTTCTGCTGGTATTTTTTATTAAAATCTCTTGGATAATGCACTACGTTGGTGCGCCCTCTTTTTTTTCTGTTGTTTCCACTCGCTCACCTCTATCTGTCTCCTCATAATGAACCCTTTGCTGCATGACCACACCTCCCAATACTGCCTGTCCACACCTTGTTCACATCTTACCCACATCTCTTCATAAACCCTCTGCTGCCTGACCACACCACATCCACATCTTCCCAACACTTCTCCATGAGCCCCTGCTGCCTGACCACAACTTGTTCAATTCTGTCCTATATTATTGACCATAAGGGCATTCTTCATGTGTTTTCATTTTTGCCCTCCATTCCTCTTCCATAATCTCAATCAATGTTCTTCTGCTTGCCCACACCTCTTTCTCTCTCTTCGGCACCTCCTTATTTGCCTTTTCCTGCCTTCCCTAACTTTTGTCACCCCTCTTAATGAACCCTCTTGCTACCTGCTCACACCTTACTTGCCTCTCTTTGTCTCTTCTCCATGAGCCCTCTGCTTCCTGTCCACATCTCACTTACCTGTGTCCTGCACCTTTCCATGAACCTTCTGCTCCCTCACCACACCTTGCTCACCTTTCCATGAACCTTCTGCTCCCTCACCACACCTTGCTCACCTTTCCATGAACCTTCTGCTCCCTCACCACATCTTGCTCACCTTTCCATGAACCTTCTGCTCCCTCACCACATCTTGCTCACCTTTCCATGAACCTTCTGCTCCCTCACCACATCTTGCTCACCTTTCCATGAACCTTCTGCTCCCTCACCACATCTTGCTCACCTTTCCATGAACCTTCTGCTCCCTCACCACACCTTGCTCACCTTTCCCTGATACCTCTCCATGACACCTGTGCTGGATGTCCACAACTAAAGTACCTCGACCAACACCACATCATGAACCATGGATAGGGGTTTGGCATTGTCAGCCTGCAATGGGAAGTGTTGTTACTGACAGGCTCTTCAGGTAAGAAACTTTGTAACAGATTGAAAAAAATGCTTTAGTGACTTCAGTGGGGCATCTCATCTATATGCCTTGTCTTGGTTGCCGGGGCTCTGTTTGCATTGATATGTTTTTTATTGTTTAATGATGAAGACTTTTCTATATCTAGGGTAAACCAAGAGCTTCTATCAGAAATTTGAATGGAAATGCTCAGTTCCTCCTTTGTTTAGCCTTTCCCTACAGATTCAAGGCAATGCTTGGAACCTGAAGCTCAGACTTTGTTGTAGGTTTATTGTCTTTCTTCGACTTCACTTATCTTCAGTTTATGATCAAAGTGGCTAAGTTTTTGTCTGAACCAATGTTTATTCTATCAGCTCTCTCTACACACTATACTGAGCATGTCTGCCTTCTGCTTTATTGCTTATACACTTTTAGTTTTTATAGCTTATATGTTTTACAGTCTTGGAAATCTTCTTTCCATTCTCCAGTCCCCTCTACAGTCTCCGGTTCAGCCAGTAGGTACAAATCTTTCCACTGAAACCAGCACAGGTACATCTCCCTCAATGGAAATCAGACCCCTTACTGATCCAGAATATCGCAAGCTTATCCAGCAGCAGTTGGTGATAATGCTACATGCACACAAATGTCAACGACGGCAGCAAGTCAATGGTGAGATGTACGTATGCACCCTTCCCCACTGTCGTACCATAAAGAATGTTCTGAATCACATGACAATCTGTACAGTTGGGAGAACTTGTCAGGGTAAGCTGTTATCACATGTACTGAGCTGTTAAGACCCTTTCACACTTGAGCGTTTTTCAGGTTGAACCTCCATACTCAAAAACACTCAACAAGTAAAATCCCATTATTTCCAATTGTACCTGTTCACACTTGAGCATTCTGTTGCCTGTAATAAAACGCCTTTCACTGAAAAATGTACTTGCACTAATTTTCAGGCAGATCTGAGCATTTTGTCTCCATAGATTTGAATGGAAAATGCCTGAATAGTGGGAATGAGCATTTTTTTTTAGGCATTTTAGGCTCAAACAGCAGTTATTTCTATTGGCCTCAGCAAAAACGTCAAAATGAAAAACACCTGAAAAAAATGCCTATAATATTTACAAATCTGCTAAAACAAAAAAGGTTAAAATTGCCTGAAAAAATCAAAGCTTGAAAAAACGCCTGAAAAACTCTCCTCCTTGTTCACTGCTTTGAATGTGCTAGGTTTCCAACCTGTGACTTCCTACTTTGGATGTTTTTTTCAATCAAGCTGTCAAATCATTGTAGTTTCTGAATTTATTACCATGGTGCCTGCAAAATGTGAACTTAAAAGAAACAAAATTTGCAGATGTGAATATAATTCCAGAATAATTGTAGGATCATTCCAATTCTTAGGGGTCAGAAGCCAACAATTACTACATTTTCACTGTCTTTACTTTATAATTCTCGGTCCCATAAAATAACTGCTGGTAGCCAGATTTTTCTTTTTGACTCTTCAATTCTACATTAAATGGACCAACCTGCTTCTGATTTGGTTTTATTTTTTGGGCCAAAACAACTTTACATTTTAAGTAGGCTAAAACTGAATTTTTTAGGAACATTTTACTTCATAATAGAGCTTTGTCTAGAGAATTGTATGCTTGCTTTAATATTCCCCTCCCCAACAGCATATACTCACCTTTTCTTAACTATCCCCTTCGCTCCGTTCAATCACTGGTACACTTCTAAATCTGGGTTCTAAATACAAGAAGCATGTTGAATACTGGTGCCCTTTGCGTACTTTGCTTCTGTGCATGACCGGTCACTGCTACTCTCTCCCTGTGCAGGATGGCTGTTCTAGTATCTGCTCCCTGCAGTTTCTTTGCAGGCAGCCTGTAGTGGGTGGACCAGATTAAATAAAATAAAGGATTTTATATGTATGTTAACTTATGTTTTACCGATTATTAACCCTTTTCATCCCTTAGTTCCCCACTGCTCTTCCTCTAGACAGATAATCTCCCATTGGAAGAACTGCATAAGGCATGACTGTGCTGTGTGCCTACCTTTAAAGACCTGCAGTAACAACAGGTCCCGGCTGTGTAAGTGTATTTTCTGTCCTTAGACTCTTTGGTGACCTAGAACAATGTTACTAAAAAGGTTTGTCATTGTGAGCCATGTCTGCCCTTACTGATGATAGAATATATTGTGTATAATTTATTGTGGAGCAAATGCAATTCTAAGCTTTAACGTGACTCCATTGCTATAATAACCCAAAGCACACTCTAAAAAAAGATGCTGATTACTTGCCTGTTGAGGAGGCAATGAGTTCGGGTGGTTTTATTCCAGAGCTATTAGTGATTCTATTATCTGACACTTCCATGTGTGTCACATATACATTGCATTCTGTGGTTCCATCTGCTGGACACTATGGCCCTGATTTACTATTGGGCTTGGGCGCATATTCGTGGGCGAACGTCTAATTTTTATGAGCGACCGTCTACTTTTACCCCGCAACAAGATTTACTATTGAGCAGCGTCCATAAGCAGATTCCCAATCGAATTTACTAACAAGGCACACGCCCGGAATCAGACTCACAAAGCAGACTTGCTAAGAAGCACGTCTAACACCATGAAAAATCACTGCAGAGACATGTTCACTTAGAAATTTGCTTTGCCAAATATCAGGACTTCACTTTAAACAATATCTGCTATTTCCCAAAAAATTAAGAATGTGTTAAAAATCGTTTTTTTAAAGGAAATCGACACAGTGAAAATCTAGACGCCCGTGCAGTGTCTTTGGCCGATATAAATGCGCATGTGCAGAACACATGTTAGACGTCCTCTGCAGGCGCTTGCTTTTTAGCCACTGCCCAATAGTAAATCTCTGTGTGGATTCCTCTGACAGCCGACACTCGGGCGCGTCTACCGTGTTTAATAAACAGCACTAAGCATATCTTTATGTATTCTAATTTGATTTCCGTAGTTTTAGTGATTCTATTTTTGTTTCTTATCCTTTATAATTATTTCTGTAATGATTTTACTTATTTCGAAGGTCTAGATAATATTTATTTTGACAGCTGAATGTAAAAATAAAGGTCTGCAATAAACCAAAAAAAAAAAAAACAGCGTGGGTCCCCCCTCTCATCCATACCAAGCCCTTCAGGTCTGGTATGGATATTAAGGGGGAACTCCACGCTGAAATTTAAAAAAAAAAACAGCGTGGGTCCCCCTCAATATCCATACCAGACCCTTATCCGAGCATGCAGCCCGGCAGGTCAGGAGCGAGTGCCCCCCCCCTCCTGAACCGTACCAGGCCACATGCCCTCAACATGGGGGGGTGCTTTGGGGCAGGGGGGGCCCCCCCAAAGCACCTTTTCCCCATGTCGATGAGGATAAGGGCCTCTTCCCCACAACCCTGGCCTGTGGTTGTGGGGGTCTGCGGGCGGGGGGCTTATCAGAATCTTGAAACCCCCTTTAACAAGGGGGCCCCCAGATCCCGGCGCCCCCCCTACGTGAATGAGTCTGCAGTACATGGTCCCGCGACTCATTCACAAAAAGACAAAGTGTGGTGTAAAAAAAACACAGTACAGGGTCTTTGACAAGTCCTTTATTAAAACAATGTCCCCCAAAGTAGATCCAGCGTCAATCACGGCGGGATGGGATGGGTCCTCCAGCATGACAATGACCCAAAAATTCCGCCAAGGCAACAAAGGAGTGGCTCAAGAAGAAGCACGTTAAGCTCATGGAGTTCCCTAGCCAGTCTCCAGACCTTAATCCTACAGAAAATTTGAGATCTGTTAAAAAGAGTAGACCAAAATCCCTCCTGAGATGTGTGCAAACCTGGAAACCAACTACAGGAAACGTCTTACTTCTGAGCTTGCCAACAAGGGTTTCTCCACTAAGTACAAAATTATGTTTTGCTTGGGGATCAAATACTTATTTTACAAATTCTGCAGAGTATCAAAGAATTTTTTTCCCCACTGTAATTTTATGAAGATCATACTGAATTAGGTACTGTTCTCTTAAAACCATTTCATCTTGAGATCTTGCATGCTATTAGGCTGAATAACTCAACATTTACATATGTTTTTCTCATTAAGTTATTTCAATTAAATCTTAGCACCTGAGTTCCCAGCTCCACCCACTTGCAAGGGCCATTACAAGGGCTATCACTTGCCATAAGGTACCATTGTGTATACAGAACTTGTATCATTTGGTTAGTAAGCAAGTATGATGAGTAAGACTTCACAGAATTTGTAAGCAGACCTGGGAGCCTCCTAATAGCTATTCCTAGCAATAAACACACAAATAATAGGAGGTTGTGATACATATCAGGATATGTTTTGTAAGAAGTCACTACTGCAGCATAGACTTTGATTTTGATTTCAAGAATACATATGTACAGATTATACCTAAGGTTCACCATAAAAATCCTGATCTTGCCCCTGCAGTGAAGGGTACATGAAATGCTCAGTTCAGGACCAGGCTATTTAGGGTTACCCTAGGAGGCACTTATGAGTGAATCCAACTTTGGAAGCACTCCTTGCCATATGGATATTTTTCAGATTTCTAGGTTTATAGGTTGGGTAGCAGAACACTTAGCCTGGGTTCACATATATGCGGTGCGGTATATCGCATGTGATTCACACAGGATCCGCACCACATTCCTGTGCAAATCACATGTTACTTGTGTGCGTTGCAGTTGGAGCCATACATTTTGTATGGCTCTAATTGCAACGCATCCGCACCAAAAATGTACAGGACCCTTTTTTGGGTCCACACTAGAATCGGATCGGGTATTCACACCTATGTGATCCGATTCTGCACATTGCACCATGGCTTGCAGACCGCTTTTTGGGGTGTTGTTAACTTAACATACACACCCGCAGTGGTTCGCATGAACGGGGTGCGATTCTGAAGCGGTGCGGAATTCGCACAGAAAACACTACAAATTCCGCACCGCATCAGTGTGAACCCGGGCTTAAGTGAAGGGTCCCAGCATGTTGAAGGATGAACGCATGGTTTCCCAGGGAGATAGTTGCACATCTATGACCACACTATGGGGGTTATTTACTAAAACTGGAGGGTGCAAAATTGGGTGCAGCTCTGCATAAAAACAGCTTCCAGGTTTTATTGACAAAGCTTAATTGAACAAGCTGAAATTAGAAGCTGATTGGCTACCATGCCCAGCTGCACCAGATTCTAAGTGGATTAGGTTTAGTAAATCCCCCCCATGTCTACCTGCAGTACCAGTCTACTGTCATACCTGGTTTATGGTAGTCCAGAGATACACATTAGCCCTTTAGTCTTCCTTCAGCGACCTCGTATAACAAACGTTAAGATTTGTCACTGCCTCTCTACCAGAAGTTTGCAGGAGGGAGGAGTCCCATTGTGATGTCAAGAGAACCGAAAAAAATGTATACACCACAAGAAAAGAGACTTGGAACTCAACATAAAAAGAGATGGGAAACAATCGCGAGCTAGACTGTATATGTCAAAAAGGGAAGTTTGTTTGAAAAAGGACAGCAAGGAACCTTGAAGATTAACACTTTCTGTCACTGTCAGTGTGGACTTCAGCAGAAGAGTTCTCAGGATCAGAAAGGTGAGTTTGTTATGTAGCACTACCCCCTTAGGAGTTGCTAGAGATTTGGGTCCCCCTATAGTCCTGCACAGCCAGGCAACACGCATTTCCTTCCAGACTTGCATTCCAGAGACAGTACACAATCCTTGAGCTTGTTTTTTTTTTTATATTATTAAGGCGTAAATAACTTAGATGGGATGAGGGGGTACATGGGATGCCCGAGGAACTGTAAAACTGAGGACAGCTTCCTGGACCTATGCACCAGTAGTCAGGGCCACTGTTAGATATCATGGGGCCCCGTACAGAGTTAATAAATAAAGCTGTGTGAGTAATTGAGGTCTTGGGGCTCATTCTCATGGGTGCTGTGGCTTGTAGAGTGTGAATCAGTGGTTTGTTTATGTGGCTGGAGCCACTTGGAGCCGTTTGCAGGCAACCTATGTTACACTATGGAAATGCTGCAGGTCCTAATTCGACAGGCATATAGGTGCAGGTGTACAGCCCTGAACACAGACAGTGAGCATTCAGGGCCACTTTCCCACGCCTGCACACCTGTCAGATGAAAACCTTTGTTCATACAGCTGCTATGTCCCCATAGCATAACAGGTGGCATTTTGTTTCTTTGCTGTGCAGGAAAATGCATGCATTTCTGCACCACAAATGATGTGAACAAGTCCTAAGGGCTGGTTCACACTATAGAAACATAGTCTAGATGTGTTCCAGATGCGTTTTTGCATGTGCGTTTTTGAAGCGTTTTTAGCGCATTTCGGTGCTTTTGATGCATTCCATTTCATTTTTCCTGTCTTTCTCTTCAATTTAATTAGGGACATCTGCGTTTCAGTGCCTTTTTGTTCATTCTGGAGTGTTTTTGATGCATTTTACCGCGTTCCAGTACAGTTCCGTGCAGTGCAGAAAAAATGCAGCCTGTTCTACTTTTTTTTTTCTGCAATCACAACACACTGGCGACATCTGAGCTGTAGGTGATAGGAAATGGGACACATTAACTAGATCAGTAAATAAATAGTTAAAAAGAATTGAACTGTGATTTGCAGAGGGAACAGGTGATGACAGTGGGGGGGGGGGGGTCAAGTTGTATAAGGAAAGAGAGGTTTGTATCAGTGAACTGAAAGGGATCAGCAGTTTGAGGGAGAGGAGAGAAACAAAGTTGCAATCAACTATAAACAGAAGGAAACTTGAAACTGTCAAACCTGTGGAGATGAAAACTTGAAATTGTCAAACCTGTGGAGATGAATGACAGGAGGCTAACAATGGACTTTTGCAGCTGTAGATGGGCTTGTCAGCTGCCCGGTACCTCCTCTGCAGCTGATGGGGCCGGGCCCCCTACAGGAGGGCCAGGAGTACCCCTTTATCAGTGGCCCTGCCAGTAGTCAGAACCAAAATTTGACCCCTCTGACTATTCCTCCAGATCCCCCTAGCTACTTAGGAGGGTACTACAGTTATATCTTCTTTTACAGGTATGGCTTTTTTTAAAACAGTTTGTAAAGAGACAGGGTCATTTTAAAGAAAAGAGAGAGACCTCTGAAACACATTGTACCACAGTCATCTATTTTACCAAATGGTGAACTAGAAGGCTGAAACAATTCTGATTTTACTAGTGTTTCAGACTTGACTCAGCGCCCTACATTTTTCATGGTAACTGCATGCATGCTATATAACATGTAAACCTAAAGTGCTTCTAAGCGCAAAAGTTTTTTAAATCTGTGCATTCTTTGCAGTATGGGAAAAAAAATCTAATACCTGCCCCCCTAATCCTTAAACACTTACCTGAGTCCTCTCACAATTCAATGCTGTCCCCTTTGCAGAACCACTTTTCTTTTTTTTACCTTGGCTCACATCAGATTCTGAGAGCAGCAGGAGCCATAGGATCCTGCTTTTGTCAGTCAGAGGGAGCAGGGGACATGGCAAAAACACACTGTGTTTCTATGGACACACACAGCCTAGCTCAGGAACGTGCCTGCACAGGTGCCTGCATGACACAGCTTGCTATAAGGGTATCTACAGAAGGAAGGAGTGGACAGCGCCAGCAGGGGATGCCAGAGGAGTAGGTCAGGAGCATCTCTGTGTAATATCCTTTCACAGAGCAGGTAAGTATAACCTCTTTTTTATTTTAACCAAAAAAAAATAACTTTTAATATCACTTTAGCCATTTCTCAACAGGTGGACGTCTATGGACATACTTAACTTTCATCCACTATACCAGGATGATGCCTGCAGCTACAGGCATCATCCCGGTATCTTTCTGTTCAGCCAGTGATTCCCTCTTTTGTAAAAGCCATCCTAGTAGCTGTCTATCCACTGGATTGCTTTTATGGGCAGCAGGAGGGGACACCCCCCCCCCCCCGGTGCCCACTGGTGCTTCTCTGGACCCTCCCATGTGTTTTATGGAGCCCAGTATCCGATCCGCCATTGCCATTGGGCTGCCATAGAGCTGTCTCTATGATCCTGGGAGACGGAAAGTGACATCATGACGACATTATTTTTTAAAATCATGCTTTCCAGGGGAAAGGAGATATCTGGGGTCTTTTGACCCCAAATGACCCCAGTAACAATGTAAAAATAAAAAGAAAGAATGCAGAAACAAACACAAACGTAGGTTGCGCCTGCATATGTAAACAGTGTTTGTACCACACAGGTGAGGTATCGCTGCAAACGTTACAGCGAGAGCAATAATTCTAGCACAGTAACATTTTTAAAGTGTCGCCTATGGAGATTTTTAAGTACTGTAGTTTGGCGCCATTTCATAAGTATTCGCAATTTTAGATGTTAGGTATCTATTTACTCGGTGTAATATCATCTTTTATATTTTACCAAAAAAATAGGTTATATATTGTTATTTTTTGCTTTAAAATTCATTAAAGTATATTTAAAAAAAAAAAGAGTATGAAAAATCACTGCGTAAATACAGTGTGACAGAAAAATGCAACAACTACTGTTTTATTCTCTAGGGTCTCTGTTTAAAAAAATAATATATAATATTTGGGGGTTCTGAGCAATTTTCTAACAAAAAAAACTATGGTTTTTACATGTAGGAGTGAAATGTCAGAATTTGCCTGGTAGACAAGTGGTTAACACAGGGGACATCTTTGTTTAGTCATCATCCAGGGTTACCATATACTTCCTGGCTTGAGATGCTTTCTCAAAAATGACACAATCATATAAATCCTGGTGACCTGCAGCCTCTCACCTACAAAGTTACAATGTTGCATTTTGATCACTAGGGAAGAGGAGACTGGGGAAAAGCTTCCTCTTGCCTGCAGCAGACTGATCACATGACATCAAGCAGAACTATAGGTAAAACTTTTTTTCCATTTTTGGATAGAGTAAGGGAGGGTTATAACCCCTGTCAGATGTCTTTTTGCAGTCTGTTTCCCATTGCAGAGATTTCCATTCACTTCCTGTCCCATAGCCAAACAGGAAGTGAGAGGAAATCCCTGAAGATTAAGGGAATTCCTTGGGGACTCCCAGGTCACCAGAACTAGTGTCACCATTGGAAAATTTCCCCATTACTTTTCTGGGGACATCTCAAAATTTGGGACCCCGCATTCACTATATCTGGTCTCCCACAGTACACACAACATGGAAATGCGATGATTTTACTAAATATAAATTAATAAATACCTTTTTTCATCAGCAGTATATAACAGTATTGTGACTTCTATCTGTGTCCAGCTGAGCACTGGTTAAAGCTTGTAGGAGGAATTTTCATTCTCCTCTGACTGTCCTATGAGGCTGCATAACCCTTGACCTTCTGTCTGGACAGCGCTGATTGGCCCTATGCTGATCCCATGCACCTTACCAAAGAAGAGAAAAATTCTCTAGCAATACACACTAAACTGAGCATGTGCAGAGTGACTCCTAGAGCTCTGTACTATTAGTAGATAGATTGGGGACAGTAGAAGGGAGGATCAGAGAAGACAGGATCAAACAGTCATTTTACACAATGCGCAGGATTAACCCTTTAGGTCTCACAGTGAGTATAACCAGCATGTTTTACTGCATATACAGACTGATTTTACTGTTGTGAATTTAGTAACACTTTAATTTCTCTTTAGGTAATTCAAATATATTCAGCATTTTCTGAAGATAAATTTGACAATTACTTTTAAATATACCATTTGCATTTTGTGGTTTGAAAGAGAAAGAAACAGGTAGAGTAAGGCTTAGAAAAAAACAAAGAAAATAAAGATGATAG
Organism: Staurois parvus; assembly: GCF_062004578.1. Lineage (NCBI taxonomy): Eukaryota > Metazoa > Chordata > Amphibia > Anura > Ranidae > Staurois > Staurois parvus. The sequence continues at coordinate 21,570,297 of NW_028317814.1, forward strand.
TACAATACCCCTATTTAATATGCATGGATACAGGAAAGTATTTGAAAATAAACCACTAAGTCTAACTGCTACGAACGTCCTAGTTTCTCTTGAAGTTTAAACCATATTAGAGTTCTGTTTTTGTATATTAAGTAAATAAATTTGAGGAATTAGTTGTAAGCACCGAATCTTCATTTTAATGTACTGTATGAGTTTCCTCATTTGCTTTCAGAATATTTCCCTCTGGTCTAATGTATTCTGCTTCTTTTAACCAGAAGAATGATGAAGGTCTCACAATAGTTATTACATTGGCGCCATCAAATCTCTCCTGGGCACAGACTATAAGAGCACCTAAGTACAGAGAAATCTTTTCTACAGTAGAATTAACTGAACATTCTGAGGCCCTTTTCACACTGCATTGCTCATTCTTAAGGTGGCCATAGATGACCCATTTTTTTTCAATCAGCCAGCAGACTGATTGAAAAAAAAAATGAATGGCTTACTCCATCCACAAAAGATGTTTTAATTTTTTTTATTGGATATGTTTTATAACAGAAAGTAGAAAATAGTTAGGGTTTTTTTTTCAAAATTTTTGATCTTTTTCAGTTATATAATAAAATATAAAAAACCCAGTGGTTATCAAAAACTAGCAAAAGAAAGCTCTATATGTGTGGAAAAAGTATATACATTTAATTTGGGTACAGTGTTGAATGGCAGAGCAATGTCCAGTTAAAGTAGCACAGTGATGAATAGCAAAACAATGGTCTGGTCATGAAGGGGGTAAAAACCTCTGGGGGTCAAGTGGTTAAATGCACTTTTAATTCTTGATAGACAGAACATAAGGCCCATTTTAAGCACCTGTTGAATGACCACATGACGTGTTTTATTGGCTTCTGTGTATCTTCCCAGTACTGCAGATCAGATGTTGGTTGGGGTTATAATGTTGATTTCTTCTAATTTCTCTGCTGTGCGATTTTTAAATAATAAGATGTTTGTACTCATTATAAATACTATTTTTTGGAGTCCATTGAGGGATTTCACCTTCAGTTTATACTGCTGCCTACAGGAGGATTAGACACTGGCAAACCAAAAAATTGTGTCAACCCAAGATAACAATTCCTACTACTGGCATGCTTCAGTTTTGTCGCAAGCAGTAACAGGAGCATGATCATAAACATGGAGGAGTGTTCCCCAGTGATTTCCAAGAATAGCTTTTAATGTAAGCACAAAAATCTTATTTTCTTTCTTGTCCATGGAAGACCTTCCATGGACAAGAAAGAAAATAAGATTTTGGGATGCCCAAGAGCAGTCCAACTGAGAGGTGGGCAACAGCAAACAACTGCTAACAGCCCAACATGAATAATATAATACTGGAGACTGTCTATTGCTCGAGAAAACCATTTATCTGAAGGACCATACAATTGAAGTTGGCACCAGATGACGCCACAACACCCATTTGGTAACAGAATGTTAACAAAGACTAGGTGCTAAATCAAATATAGGGAACCGAAGCTGGATGTCAAAAGAGCAGAATACATAGTGAAAAATGTCCTCACATGGAAAAAAAGGACATTGCTTCAAAACAGTATAAGCTTGAAGTTGGCCTAACAGATCCATCTGCAAGGATGAAAATAAAATGAATTCCCTACAGGGAACATCAGGAAGGGCATCTAAGAATCAATACAGAAAGGAAGAGACTTACAGCCTAAACCTTGGCCAGCAAGAAGAAGGAGCTCCACTCAAGCAGACCATACACAATCAAAACCCGAAAGCTTTGTGGAGTGAAAAACATAAATAGCTCATAGGATTATGCCATCACTTGTTTAGTTTTTCTAATAAAAATCCATCATGTTGAATCAGGCATTTTCTGGCACGCTAATGCTGTGAAAAACAAACAATTCAAAATTTTCGTTCAGTTTTTGCATTGTCTGTGGCCTGCTTTAGAGATTTGGGGCTGGACAGAGGGAAAGCAATGTCCTGGTTAAGGGAAGATCAGTCAGAGCCACACTAAAATAGAAGTAGGTCCTAGGGTCTCATTGCACATGAACCTAAAATAGGTACAGGATTCCCTGCATGGAATGGCTGTCAGGGCAGACATTAAGCCCACTGAGGAGATGACCAAGGAAGACCCCTGCAAAGTGAACTTAGTGCAGAATTTACTTCAGGAAGTGTATTGGTAATTCCTGAGATCCCATGGAGTCCCCCTTGGTGAGATCCCATGTAGTACCCCTTGGTATGATCCCATGAAGTCCCCCTTGGTATGATCCCATGGAGTCCCCCTTTCCAAACAAGGTAAAGAACATGGGAACACTCCATACAAGTGTTAGGCAAGAGGTAGAAGGCTGATCTCTTTCCCAAACATTAGTGAAGAAGAATTCAGACTTAATAGAACTGAGGACAAAGCTCAATCAGCTCTGCTTGTTCATTCATAATAGTGAAGGACCATTTAGAGTTGTGTATCTGTGTAAAGTATCTGCTCTGTGTTTGCATAAGCATCACCAGATACATTACACATCATCACAGGCTGTGTGCTGTTTTTCATGGTCTCCAGAGCAGCTCCTGCTGCCAGATACCAGAGCTGTCAATCACAAATCCTTTCTAACAACATTATCTGATGGGATGGTGGAATGTCCAACCATGCTGCTTAGAAATGAAGAGACGGATTTGAACAGGACCAAATACTATATTGCACTTAGACTAAGCAGCTAAACTAAATATGTATAGTAATAGATCTTCTTTAAGCTGTATATTCTGTGTAGCACCTATCTGTCAGTGGCATCTTTTCCTCATCCGTGTGTACCTGTTTTGCAGCAGGTCACTTTACTGCCTAGGCTGTAAATGTGGAGGCCACATATTGTCAGTTCCTCCCAACTGTTTGCTCCTTGCTACTCATGTGCTAGTCATGCAACATGCAACAATATAACATATAACGATCATTTTGATGTTTCTAGCATATTGAATGTACAAATTAAGATATTTAATCGGTAAAAATACTTTTCGATGAATTTGACCAAATCAATCGGTCCTGGCAGAAATAGCCAAACTCTGATTTTTTTGTTTTTGAGCAAATGATCATTTGAAGTAATCAAATACATGATCAATAATTTATTTCCTGTTATGTGCATGATCGAAATTAGAGAGAAGGGATGGCATGGAGTCTGGTGGCTACAGGGTGCAGCCAATAAATACAATTTGATGGATTTGCTACATCTTCCTTAGGACATGTATAATTAACTAATAATTCAGCTTGTGGCCTGGATATGCTTTTTCATCATTTTGGCAGATCCTCTTTAGACAAATCCAGAAGTAAATATAGACATATAATTAATTGTTTTCTTAAAGGCTAAAAGTAAGATGAAAGAGGATAAAAATAGAGCTGAATTTGCCTTTATTTCAAAATTCAACTGTCAGTATAAAGAAGTAGAGGGTATTTTTAAAAGATATTGGCCTATTCTGAAAAAAGATCAAACACTGAGTAATGTGTTACCGACGCAACCCCAGTTTGTTTATAGAAAAAGTGCTAATCTTAGAACCCTACTAGTTAAGGGGGTTATTTCACCCCCTAAAAAAAATACAAGGATGTTTGATCTACAGGGGTTTTATCCTTGTAAAAAATGCAAAATGTGTAGAGTGACAGGTATTAAGCAGAGAAAAATCTTGAGTTGCAAATCGGTTCACACAGGAGAAGAATTCAATATAAAAAAATGTATTACATGTAACACAAAGTATGTAACGTATGTGTTAGAATGTCCTTGTCCATTACAATATGTAGGAAGAACTAAAAGGAATTTAGGTACCAGATTAAAAGAACATGTGGTTAATATAATAAAAGGAAAAAAGGACCATAATGTATCACGACATTTTAAGGAATTTCATAACTCTGACCCTAGGGGAATAAAGTTTTGTGGTATAGATACGGTGGACTCCCATTGGAGGGGAAGTAATAGGGTAAAAGGCATTTCACAAAATGAGACCTATTGGATTTTTAAATTAAACACTTTGAAGCCTAATGGTTTAAATATCGAATTGGATTTGAACTGTTTCATTTCGGATTTTTAATTTTAATATATATTTTAATAATATTTTAGATTCATTTGGTATTATATTTATCTTATAGGAAATTATTATATAAAAAATTCTTTAAGTACTGAGAGGAGTTTGTATGGATTCACGAATAACATGTGGATATATGAAGGTAATATAATATAAGATTATAATTTTATAATTTTTTAATTATGATGGTAATATAATGAATGATTTTATATTTATTTTAGAGTATTATTATAGATTTAAAAAATTATTAAGTGTTAAGATATGTGTCTGGATGTATGGGTAAAGATGGTAGAGGTATATACATTTTGATGATGTATTCAAATATTGGTAGTATAATCACATTGGGATTTGATAGAAAATATGAGAGATGTAAGGTATTTTAATCAGTATAGGGGTTGTTCTATTTATTGACCAGTAGAGGGAGTATTGTGTATCCGTTAGGGGGATATTATATATGGATATGTATATACACATAGGGAGATATATACACTGAATTTTAATGATATTTATAGGAATGTTCTAGACTGGATTGTAGGGAGAATATATGAGTAAGGAGTATATATATGTATATCGGTATAGTATGTTAAGATGGAGTTATTTGTATGCTGATATTTTAAATGTTATTTTATTTTATTTTATATATGGGACATTGTATAGTATGCTTTGTATTGTGGATGATAATACAGAGGTACAGGATTTGGATGAGATCGATAAACGGCTATGAGATGAAGTAAGGTGCAATGTGGACAGGTATGGGCGGCGTTTTCCAGCTTCCAAGATGGCGGTTTTGCAGTGCCTTCAGTGGAGGAAGGGCGGTATATAAGGAGTCGATGCACAGACGTCCTTACCCTTCTGAAAAAGTCATAGGAAGTGACGAAACGCGTCAGGGCACGTGACGTCAGACGCATCGCCGTTAACCGGAAGTGCGATCGCGGCCATCTTGGAAGTGGGAACATGTGGCCAGTGTTCCCTAACTTGCCTACACTTGTATTCCTGTGAGGAGGAGCTGCTTCATCCAAATTTATATGTAAGTTGCTACAATAAAGGATGTTATCTTTGGATTCACTGTTGTAATGGCTGATTTTGTTATGAGGAAAATGGAAGATAAACCCTGAGACTGGATGTGACCCTAATGACAAGAAGTCAACCCGGATTTGTGTTATGCCCTGTCATTTTTCTTATAGGGTAATTATCCATCAGTACACGAGTTGGAGAGTGTTGGTTTGGGTTTAAAGGTGTTCACTGAGGAATATAGAGTGTGGTGATACACTCCTGCATTATTATATGTTGTTTTTTCACAGTTTGTGCAATAGACACGTTGTGAGGGTTTTTACTTATATATTTTGGTACACAAAGGAATATTTGTTTGTGTGTAGAGATTAGTACACGGAGTGAACACATATATATATATATACATATATATATATATATATATATTTTTTTTTTTTTTTTTTTTTTTTTTTTTTTTTTGCATGTTGCACATTGAGTGGCACGTGTGTATTTATTATTTAAGGTATGACACTATGTTAAGTTTTTGTTTTTTGAGGTATATTGCCATCAGGATTTGCGTGTATTGAGAAAAAGACTTGTTGGAAAAGAAAAGAAAGAAAAAAGACGATTTTGGACAATTGTTTACACCTGTGTGGGTTTATTTGTTTTGGACATTTGTTGGTTCAATTTTTGATTGTGATGTTTGATTGTTAGATAAAGAGAAAAGTTTATAATTTTTATTTGTTTAGCCTTCAAGGGTGGAGGTGGATCACTTTTCTGGGATATTACACGGGATTTTGTGCTGTGTATTTTAATATATGGTCTATGGAATTAAGCCCCATTCTCATCCCTGCACATTACACAGGTAAGCCAGAGATTTTGTCACATGACTTCATGGGAAAAAAAGGAAAATAGGTATTTAAAATGTGATTTATGCTCAAATGTATGAAGACCAATGGGAGGCAATGGGGAAGCAGCATTTAAAGGTGTTGTATGGTATAGCCTAAACTTGTACTGTAAATAAACCGCCACCTTCCATTTTGTCCCAAACATGTACAGGCACCATATTTATCTATATGTTTTACCAGAAGAATCCAATTTCCTTTTAGCTTTCAGATAACTGCCCTGTCAGGAGGTTAGAAATCAGGAAACAATTCAGCTGTTGAAAAAGAACATTAATTGCCAAAAAGCTTTCAGATAACTGCTCTGTCACAGGAGGATAGAAATCAGGAAACAATTCAGCTGTTGAAAAAGAACATTAATTACCAAAAATATTTTTCTTTCCTATTTCAAGGTATGGCAGGAGTCACAAATGCACCCTGACAAGTGTAAGAAAGCCAGTGATGAGCCAAAGACATACTGTAGGTAAGGCTGGCCACACAATATACATTTTTTGTTCAGCCAGGGGGTTGAACAAAATAAAAAAGTGCCAATTTCCCCATCCACACATTTGAGGTAGATGGGGGGAATCCCTTCCACTGTGCTTTTGTGTTCTGCCGGCAGGGAGCCTTCCCCGACATTCGAATACAATGATCAGTGTTGTTGGCTATACAATGATCAGTGTTGCTGGCTATTATTAATTGTTGGGGAAAAACCCAACAAGCTGGTTGTACACAAGTTGATTGACTTGCGTACAGCCAGCTAGCCCATACATGGTTCAAAATTTGCCTAGTCCCTGACTAATTTCAATCCTTGTATCACCAGCTTAAGGGGTGAGAAAGGTAAAGTGTGAGGACTGATAATGCTAAAGTCTGTCCTACTGTGATCAATGTATAAATATTATGTGACAGTCTCTGCATGTGGGGGCTTTAATGTATGCAAGTCTGTACAATATTGAATAGGGGATTTATTTTCCAGCGTGCCAGAAGAAAGATAATCTAAAGCTTTATTTATTTGTTACTTTATTAATTTACTCATTCACTGTAAGGAATAGAGATTGCCATTTAAAAAAGACTGGATTATCAAAAATATCCTTTTATTTGGGTATGGAGGAGCATGTGACTTGCTTTATGTGACAATGGTACTTGGTGATTGGCCCAGTGTTGTCACATGGGTGATGGTAACATGAACCCCTTGCTTTGCTCTGCACAGGTTCACTTTCAGCCAATTTGTTACAGTACTTGTAGGAACCCTGCTGGTTTTTCCAGGATTCCTCACAGGACCTCTTGCCGGGTCTTCCAGGATCCCTCTTGATAAGTCCAGGAATCCTATGACAACTAGCTCCAGGGTTACCAGTAAAGATGCCGAGCATGTCCTCTGACCAAAAGAGTATTTGAGCACCAGCCCTTGGAATGGCTAGTTCTGTGGCTTATCACCAGCTACCTTAGAGCTAAAAGTGCTAAAATACCTGCCAGTTGCCTGTTTGTTGCTGAACTTTTTTTTTCCGTACTTACCAAACTAGTATGCCAAATCACTTCCAATAATGCATTTATAATGGACCTTCTACCTTTGTGGCAAAGCCCGCTTATTCTTATTGTACCCCCTCCCCAAAACACTTTCGGGGAAATGGATAATATACTTACCTTTCTCTGTCTTCCTCCTGCAGCGCCTACTTAAGTGTGACCTCATCCTGCTTCCAGTCAAGAAGATGACCCCCACACCGTGCTGTGCTCAACATTCCCCAAGTTCTTGTCGACAGGAGGATGATGTCACCCCTGCACTGTGGAAGTTAGGGAAAGGTGAGATCTCTAGCTCCCTCCAGAGGTACTTTTATGCAATGGGTAGGGGAGGGGGCAACTTGAATAAGTGGTCGTTGCCACTGAGGTAGAAGGTTCACTATATCAGACCAGGGAGCAAGTAAAGAAGTTCATAGTTGAGGATAACATACACTTTAACATGAACTCTCTGATAATCACTAATCCAAACCCTTTTCCACAGGTTGGGATTTGATGACTGCTCCAATGAAGCTGCTCTGTATGCCGGTTTCCAGACTGACCCTCTCACTGGTACAGGAGTAGCATCCACATGATCCAGATGGAACATGTCTGAGATACCTGGCCATATTCCAGGGCTGATGATCAGAGGACTGGGACATTGGCCGTCATGGGTTAATGTGAGTGTTACTGGGGGAGTTAAGAGCTCTTACTGTGGAAAGTGGAGCTCTGTTTTTGTTACATGGCTAGAGCAGGGGCGGACTGATCATTCGAGCACTCGGGCACTGCCAGAGGGCCCGGGGTCAGAAGGGGGCCCCATAAAATGCCCCTGGTACCTTTTATAGGCTTTTTTGGGTGTGTTTTGAGTGTGGGCAAGGACACAGGGGCCCCATGATCCCCAATTGCCTGAGGGCCCCATGAGTTGTCAGTCCGTCCCTGGGCTAGAGTTGCCATTTTTCCTTTGTTATATTGGAAATCAGACAACTAAACCAGCACTGACCAACACAGACACCCTTTTCTTCCAGTGTTCTAAATTGGACATCTTGAGAATTACATTTACAACTGTAATGAATGGGTTAATGCTAACGTGTTAGTGCTGTCTGCATCAAAGCTGATATAAAAGATACAAAATAATGCAACAAGGTGTGAATAAATCAATAATTGCATTTTATGATGCAATTTAATGTAGGTACTTGCATTTGATTTAGTATCAGCTTCTTGTAATCCTTTATACAAAAACTAGGGACCATCAGGGCTGGGACCCAGCGAGGTGTGCTGCATGAAAATGTGTTGGAAAGGAGCATGGTGACAGGTAAACTCCCAGGATGTTGCTAAGTGAGGCCAAGTTATTACTGTTCACCTTCACCATCACAGTGGTGAGCTCTCAAAGTGTGAGCTCAGAGATACTGCATCAGGGGGGAGAGCGCAGGTGAAGGGGGTGTGAATCGGAGAAAGAGCTCACTTCTGTGAAAGTGAAGGTGAACAGTAATAGCTGAGCCATGCTTACCAACATCCTGGACAGCTTCAGGTCAGGCTTCTTAAGGTATGTAAATGGCCTATCCCTATAGCAAGGGCATTATTCAGTTTTGGTCAAAGCTGCTTTTTCTTATCTGCAGACATCCCTTATCTGTATAGGCTTTTTTTTCATAAAGGTGAACTGTTCCTTTAAATATGAGCTGCATCTTCTTCTTCAAAATTTAAAAAATCTGTACACGTTTATGCTCGCACAACTCTTTAATTCCCTCCAATATTTACACAATTTTTAACCCTTTTTTTATGAAATCCAATTTAAAAAACATTTATAAATAGATCCCATAGTGTCAATACGGTAAAAATATTGATTATTTGAAATGATATTAGGTGATTTTGCGATATTTGAGGTTTTCCAAAAAAATGTGATGCCTGTCAGTTTTCCAGGTTTTGTTAGTAAAAAAAGTTATTTGGTAATTGTAGTGATTTATTGTTTTTTCATGATATGCTGTGCTGTTTTTGAGGTTTTTATTTCTTTTGTTTGTTCTTTAGTTATGTTCATGGGGCCTTTCATTAGTGAAGGGTGCTCAAAGTGGAGTCTACACTTGTAATTGAACATTTGCTCTTGAAGCTGCTTTTTTGTTTGCAGCATATTACTGCATTATTGAAATAAAAAAAAAAAAAAGAAGAAGTGCAAGAACAGTGTACAAGTAAACTACCACCCAATAAATCACTTACTTTTCACTGCACTTCAAAACCCCCATAGAAAAAATAAAAGTCAGGCATACATTAGTTCTTTATCCCCCTGAATAAAATGGTTTTGCTGCTGGCCAATTTACACTGTTGTAACCTGTGCAGTATCTTAACCCCTTGACGCCGACGTCACACAAATATGCGACCTCACGGAACTGCGCTTTTTTCTGTGGGGCTGCATATTTGCGTACCTGTCTTTGTGCTGGGAGCGCGCCACACTGCGTACTCCCAGCACAAAGACCACGGTGTCACTGAGAGCACCGGGTCCCGTTCTAACGATCGGGACCTGGGAATCCCGATTTCGGGTCACAAGATCGCTGTGATAGCCTCTAATTGGCTATCACAGTGATCAGTCACTGTGCAGCCCGGCCTCCTTGTTTTTTCTCTCTATGAATGAAGAAGAGAGATACATTGTATCTCTCTAACTCCTGGCATAGAGAGAAAAAAATTTGTAAAAAAAAAAGATAAATAAATATTCAAAAATAAAATAACAAATAAAAAAAAAATACCTAGATCAAGGTTTGATCTAGTTCAGTGCCAGGGTTATTGTATGGGTCAAGGACAGGGCCAAAGTTCAAGGTCAAAAGTCAGGATTTAAAAAAAAAATTGGTATCAGTGTCAGTGTTTTTTAGGTAAAAAAAAAAAGACAAAAACAAAATGCACACTATTGTTTCTGGGCTGTACTACGGGTACAAACAACAAATAACATACACATATATGGTATCGCTGCGATCGTCAAGAGCTGGAAAAGTTATTTTGGGTTGTTTTTTGGTGGTAGGTTATGGTAGTAACAAGAAACACACAGCTAAAAAATATTTTTACTATTTTGGGCCAGTTTTCCTTTGATAACAAAAAAAAATCAGGAGATATCCATTACCATTTACCACCAAATGAAAGCCCAATTTGTCCTGAAAAAAATGTGGTATAATTCACCTGGATGTACAAAGTAGCTGTGATGATATGTACGGTTTTACTAACACATGTCAATGTTGCAAAATTGTGCTTAGGCATTTAGATTTGTTTTACCCTTAAGCGAGAAGGGGTTAAAACAGTTGTAAAGGTTTGCTTTTTTTTATTAACATACATGTTAGAGTTACCTGCTGTGTGCAGTGGATTTGCATAGAACAGCCCTGCACCCCCCCTTCTGGGGTCCCCCACTAGCACTGTAGGCTCCTCCTCCCTTCTGAGTGCCCCCATAGGAAACTGCTTCCTATGAGGGCACAAATGCATGCGTGATCCAAAACTTGGCTGTGCGTGTTTATTGAACAGCGCAAAGCATACTCGTCCCCACCCACCCAGTTCTGCATCTTAGGTCTTTGGTGAGAGAGAGCAGCACTGCTCTTATTGTACACAGTCCTGGTTCGAAGTCTGGCTCAGGTAAGTATCAAAGATAGAAAAAACCTTTAAACGTTACAACCCCTTTAATACTTATAATAATGCCCCAGCCCTTGTCTTTGGGTCTAGCCTTGCTATTCCTAATATTCCTGCTACTTGTCAATTTTACACTTCTGTGTCATCTGCTGTACATAATTCTTGTTATAGAAAGCATGCCTGTGGTTTTTTTAGTACATTTTGGCCGATTTGCACTCCATTAAAAATATTCTGCTGCTGGCCAATTTTAATCTGATCATCTGCAGTCTCTTGTTTCCTTATGAAACTTGATGGAACATTGTCCTGTCGTTGGCCAATTTCTATCAGCTAGAACAGGGACAGCCACAGAGAACTACTGGCCAATTCTATCTGCCGGTCCAAGTGGGCCTTATTGCCGTTTGATGTAAAAGCATGTATCACTGTAAAGCTACTTAAAGTTTTTTTTTAACTTAAAGGTAAACTTCAGCAATTTAGTCACTTTTTAAAATGTGCTAGCTTATATGGGATAAGGCCAACAAAGTGCATGACACTTCACAGACTTTCCTTTAATTCTGGTGCTCCAATGCTGCACCTTCAGTTCCTGCAGATTCAGATTCATATACAGCCTCTCTGTCAACCCCTCCGCTCTGCTGGAGCGCTATGTATTATGTGAACCCATTCAGAAAATACAAAGCCTCCTGTGAATGGACAGAAGAGCAGAGGGATGAGCAGAGAGCTATATGAGAAAGCAGGATTACTCCTGGATCTGTTAGACCCCTGATGCATTCTGTGCTTGCAGTACCTGTAGATGGAAAGGACAAAGTCCCTGAATTGAAGTTTGCCAAGCTGCTGCCTCTGGGATTCTGAGGCCCTGAGCCCAAAAGTGCTCAGAGCTAAGCGCTTCCAGGTTTCAATCTAAGCGGAAGAGATTAGCCAGCACTCTTTCCATGTGGAACTCACCTGCAGGGATGCCAGGCACACAAAAAAGCTTCATGACTACATGTCGGTAGGAGTGATCAGGTAGCTTTACATCTACATGTAAAGATATAAAAATCATCTGTATTTTCTATGTTTAGCCAATCAGATTCTGTTGGCTGTAAAGCCACAAAATCACTTCTATCTGCTGGCCCATATTTACCCTGCACTTGTGTGCACTTGGGATGAGTTTTAGCAACAGTGGAGATGTTTGGAAGTGGGGCTGTGTACATATGGCATTGGTCACAAGACAGTTAAACAGTAAAACAAATATAAAAAAAGAAAACAAATCAACTAATATGCATTTTTATAACTTTATTGAGATGTTATGCTCTTGAAACAGTCTGATTAATTTGTGCTCCATCAGCTTTAAAAGAAGGTAAGTGAGATGTGTCCCATTAGAAAGAAAGAATAAAAATATTTCTATCTTCTATTGGATGATTTTCCCTATAAGATATGAATAAAGTTTTAGTAAAAGTAAAACAACTTCAAAATATAAAGTTTCATCTAAGCTAAATATCTCCCCTAAAAATGTTTGAGCCTATGCTGCCCCCAAATGCACACAGGAATGTCATTGCACCCATTAGGGGCACCTATGTATGAAAACTAAAACTTCTGAATGAACCCTCTACACACTGCTAAACACCCTTTCTAGCAAACGTTGCATAAAAATAGGGATTTTTAGTTCACATAGATTGCAATACATGTTTAGGCTGGTCCACTGCATCACCATAACCCCTCTCTGGCCAGTCTCTTCTCTACTCAAAATGCAAAATACTTGCTTATAGAAAACTTCAGTTGATATTGTGCCAATATGGGGCAAATAGACACAAGATGTAGAAGAGCTATAGGTTGACGTCTGGTCACTGACCTGTACTATGCAATATAAATTAAATATACCTGTGCTCAAATCCCAGCAGTTATACATTTACATGCAGCGGGCAAAATAACTATTGAACACATCACCATTTTTTTAGGTAAATGTATTTCTAAAGTTGCTATTGACATGAACTTTTCACCACATGTCGATAAAAACCCATGCAATCAATACATACAAAGAGACCAAAACAAATATGTTCAGGAGATAAGGTATGTGTAATAAAATGGAATGACACAGGGAAGAAGTATTGAACACATGGAGAAGGGGAGATGCACAAAGGCATGGAAAGTCAAGACACCAACTGACATCTTTCAGTAATTAGAAAGCAATCCTGTCCATTGTCAGTGCAAATGAATATCAGCTGGTTCAGTCTCAACTGATGGCCTATAAAAAGGTGTCTCATTACCAAGGTGTCACACAAGAAACATCTCATGATGAGTAAAATCAATGAGCTCTCTCAAGACCTTTGCAACTTTACGGTTGCAAAACATACTAATGGCAGTGGTTACAGAAGGATTTTAAAACTTCTGAATGTTTCTGTGAGCACTGTTGGGGCCATAATCCAGAAGTAGAACATCATTTCACCATAAACCAGCCACAACCAGGTGGTGCTCACAAGATTTCTGATAGAAGAGTGAAAAGTATTTTCAAAAAGGTTGTCCAAGAGCCAAAGACCACTTGTGGAGAGCTTCAGACAGAAAGAGACATTTAAAGTTTGCTGCACAACATTTAGACAAGCCTGTGAAATACTGAGAGAATATAGTCTGGTCAGATGAGACCAAAATTGAACTCTTTGGATGCCATAATACACACCATGTTTGGAGGTCAAATGGCACTGCACGTCACTCCAAAAACACTATACCAACAGTGAAATTTGGAGGCGGGAACATCATGGTGTGGGGCTGTTTTTCAGCATACGGTACTGGCAAACTTCATGTCATTGAAGGAAGGATGAATGGAAAAATGTATCAAGACATTCCTGATAAGAATCTGCTGCCATCTACCAGGATCATGAAGATGAAACGAGGGTGGACATTTCAGCAAGACATTGTTCCCAAACACAAAGCCAAGGAAACTCTCATCTGGTTTCAAAGAAAAAAGATAAAGCTGCTAGAATGGCCCAGTCAATCACCTGACTTGAATCCAATAGAAAATCTATGGAAAGAATTAAAGACCAGATTTCCTAGAAGGGGCCCATGGAACCTTCAAGGTATGAAGACTGTGTGGAAGAGTGGGCCAAAATCACATCTGAGGAGTGCATGTGACTAGTTTCTTCATACAAGAGGTGTCTTGAAGCTGTCATTACAAAGTAAGGATTTTGAACAAAGTATTAAACTTCAGTTAACGTGTTCAATACTTTTTCCCTGTGTCATTTCATTTTATTACACATAACTTAATCTCTGAGAGAGAGAGATACACACACACACACACATTAGGTGTCTAAGGAGCATGACTATATGTTACCAGTAAAAATACTAAATGAACCCTCTGCATGGTGCTATAGCCCCCTTCTAGTAATCTTTGCATGAACACAGCAATTTTTAGTTCACATGCATTGCAATACATGTTTAAGCTGGCCAACTGCGTCAAAGTAATCCCTCTCTGGCCAGCCCTACTCTACTCTAACTCTAGTCTACTCTAACTCTAGTCTACTCAAACTAATTTTTTTTTTTTTTAATATATATATGTATATGTATTTTATATATATATATTTGTTTATATTTGTATATGTTTTATAGTTTTTAATTTTATTACCATACTCCTAATCTTCTCTACCGTAGTTTACTCTAGTTTACATTAGTAGTAGTGGTAGTAGTAGTAGTTTACATTAGTGTACTCCAACTCTACTCCACCTCTTCTCTAATTCCTGCTACTCTTCTCCTACTCTACTCCTCTCCTGCTCCTTCTCTACTCCTCCTCCACTTTTTACATTTTTACTAGTTTACATTAGTAGTAGTAGTAGTTTACATTAGTGTACTCCAACTCTACTCCACCTCTTCTCTAATTCCTGCTACTCTTCTCCTACTCTACTCCTCTCCTGCTCCTTCTCTACTCCTCCTCCACTTTTTACATTTTTACTAGTTTACATTAGTAGTAGTAGTAGTTTACATTCGTGTACTCCAACTCTACTCCAATTCCTGCTACTCTTCTACTCTACTCCTCTCCTGCTCCTTCTCTACTCCTCCTCCACTTTTTACATTTTTACTAGTTTACATTAGTAGTAGTAGTTGTTTACATTCGTGTACTCCAACTCTACTCCAATTCCTGCTACTCTTCTACTCTACTCCTCTCCTGCTCCTTCTCTACTCCTCCTCCACTTTACTCCTCCCATATCCTGCTTCTACTCTACTCCTCTTCCTATGCTACTCCTCTCCTTCTCCTCCTCTTTCTCTACTGTACTGTATCGCTAGCCTGCTGCTGTACTCAATACTTACCTCCTCATATTTGGTATATGATTTGTTGCATAGTGAATATGAAAAATCAGTTGTTAGAAATTGGATGGTCCAACCAAAATTATGCCTATGTGGGTTTGGGTGGTTTTGGTGGTGGACGCTTGCGTTTCCTGGGAAATCGGGTAAATTTTTGATTTTCCAGGCATTGAATAAAATGTGGTCTTAGGAGCTTGTTATTGTACTTACACTCTGGATTACCTCCAGGAGTCAAAAGCTCAACCATATTTGCAGCTGAATACATGACACAACTGGGATCATTTGCTGCCTGCTGCTGCACTTTTAATAATATAATGTGTTTTAGTGGGTCTTTCAGAAGAACTCTATAGCATTCTTCAGTCTGTTTAAAGGCAGCTGATGTATAATCGATCACCAGTTGACTGTCGGCCATCACCACCCGTTTACCATTATAGGCCGTTACAAAAACATGTCCTGGCAGTAGGTGTAACTGAATGGTTGGTTTTAACACTGGTATTACAAGTGAGCCAACCATTCTTATGTGCATGTTCTGTGTGTGTTGAAATTGATTTTTTATTATTTTGACTACAGCCTGGACAACAGCAGAGCTGACAGGCTGATCATTTTCAATGTTAGCCTTGTCCTGCATGCGGAGTCCCAATTGTGGGATCCAGGCTGCAGTAGGGTCAAGTTTTAAAACCTTCGCCTGTGGCTCGCTGTCTTCACATGGTGGCCTCTTTCTTTTCCTCTTTCCACGATCCTGCTGGCGTTCCAACGTAGGCGGGTCCTTTGTAGAGTGGCTTGTTGAAGCTGAAGAAGATAAATCATCTAACATATTATTATATGCCGTGCTACTTTGCTATATATTTATATACAGTATATATATATGTGTTTTTGTGTTTTTTGCACACGTTTAAAAAATCATTTAGGGCCTAAAGATGACACAAAACTCCAAAACATTATATATATGTACAAATACACTTAAGTTAATTTTAGGGCACAAAAAGCAAAAAATTATCTATTTTTTTAGTAAAATATAAAAGACGAGGTTGCATCGAGTAAATAGATATCCAACATGTCGAACCTTAAATTTGCGCACACTTGTGTAATGGTAACAAACTTTAGTAACCCTATATTTTCTATAGGTGACACTTTTAAAGCCCCTTATAGGTCATCAGTTTAGCGTTACAGAGGATATCTCATGCTAGAATTATTGCTCTCATTCTGGCGTGTGTTGCGATATGTAACGTGTATCGCAATCATCGCTTTCATGCATAGACGCCCCTGCGCACGCTTTTATGTTTGTACGTGCGTACATATGTGGGGGTGGGGAGTCCTTGAAAAATTTGTTGGGGTTATATATTTGGATGTAACTTTTAATTTTTTAAAAATTATACATTTTTTTTTTTTTTACTTAACTTTTTTTTTCATCACACATGGGACAAAAAGTGATGATTTTTGGTGACAGATTCTCTTTTTTTAAAAACATACAGGGTCTAAAAGACCCTGCATGTCCCTCCTGTGCTCCACTGAATTTAATGCTGTGCATATCGCAACGCATTACATTTTATTCCAGCCTTGATGTCCGGTAATCTGCCGACGGGGACCCGGAAGTGACGTCACATCACTTCCAGGTCAGGACAAGAAGGGGAAGGGAACAGATGTGTTCGCTCTCCTCCATCTGCTATACACGTCGGCAGTCACTGAAACGGTCCTGAGCCCGCAGATGGGCAAGCGGAGCCGGGGCAGAGGCTGGCAACATAGTAGGCTGTGTGGAAGCAATCGGGCGGCAGCGTTGCCACCTGAATGCTTCCACCTGACAGGTGAGCCCTGCTGCTTGCCCGGAGCAGGGCTACAGGTAACAAAAAACTACCTGACCGGCGCCCGGAACTACATGTCCTCGGCATCGGCCCATATGAATTGCACATCCCTGAGAGAGATATACAGTCATATATATAAAAGCAAAGTGAAAACCATAGATATATGTAAACCTTAACTTATAGCAAATATTCAAAGCCCAGTTCTATCCACATAAAAACACTTGTGATTGGTGCTGCTTCTCCTTTAAAATGCTCACTCATCATACTGTATGGACCCCTTAATAATAATCAGGTCTGAATGCACGTTGGATGTAATCTCCACACTCTCCTGCTGTTATACTTCACCTTGCTCTTCTCCAACCTTGGAAGGTAAAAATATCTGTACCGCCAGTTAGGCTCCTTTCCTTTTACCATCATACTCCCAGAGTTGGTCACCAAACTGTCACTTCATAAAGCTCATGTGATGACACAGACCAGAAAGAACCCTCATCATTTTCCATCTGTATTATTTTTAACACACATATAAAAACATAAGCATATGTATTGACATTGCCCTGTGCCTGATCCTGCACCCGGAATGACAAGCCTGCATAAGCTGTAAGGGAACCCCGCTGCTCCACTACTCACCTGGAGCCAGAGTGTGTCACAACTTAAGCAGAGGTGAGGTCACCAACTGAATTCACAACCAGGGGCGGACTGACCCTTTGGAAACTCGGGCACTGCCCGAGGGCCCGGGGTCAGTAGGGGGCCCCATGAGATGCCGCTGGTACCTTTTTCATAGACTTTTCTGAGTTTGGACAAGGACACAGGGGCCCCATGATCTCCTATTGCCCGGGGGACCCATGAGTTGTCAGTCCGCCCCTGGTCACAACCTACACATTTTGTCACATCCGAACATCATCAAGCAGAGGTACGGCTGCGACATCCTCCACTCGCTAAGAACTATTTTACAATGAACCATCTGCATGTAAGTTAGCCAGCTGGGCCATGATATATTATTATAAGCAATTATTTTTTACAAATATCATGTGGAAGAGCAGGATTACAATTAAGAACAAATAAGATCAACCAATTTGTACCCAGTAATAATAAAAATCCATAAACCGTTATCTAAGAAAATTGCCGTTTAGTGATGTTGTAATACATAACCATCATCATCAAAAATGCATATACAATATAATGTCATCTAGTGGCCATTTATGAAAAATAGTAAAATGAAAATAAAAATGAAAAAATGTGTGCTCCCCATTTATAAAATCGCTATCAACACCTATCTAGCTTAGTTTGAATGATAAAATCTCAGAAGTATGAAATATCTTCTCCTTGATACTGGAGATAAAACAATTGAGATCTTTTTCTATCTTCAAATCCTGTGGGCTCAGGGCTTCCAATTTGTAAATCCCCTGGGTTTTCTTTCTAGAATTATTCCCCAGTTGTGTTTTCTTCATTATTTTTGTTTGCATATTAGGGTCACCTACACACATATATATATATATATATATATATATATATATATATATATACTGTATATGGCTTGTTCTTTATTCTAGGAAACTATATTCTAAAGTTGAGTGATAATTCACAGACTTATAGGTAGAGCTGCCTAGAGGGTACATCTGAAAGCAGCGGCTGGGTTCATTTGCTAGTAGCACACTAAAAAAATTAGAGCTTTCAAAAATAGACGTGTTAATAGTTTATGTAATTTCCATTTTGCTCATAAAAATAAACAGCAGAGAATCCCAAATCAAATCAATATTTGGTGTGACCACCCTGTGCCTTCAAAACAGCATGAATTCTTTAAATCTTCTAGGTACACTTGCACACAGTTTTGAAGGCACTTGACAGGTAAGTTGTTCCTAAACATCTTGGAAATAACAGATCTTTAGATGTAGGCTGCCTCAAATCCTTCTTTCTCCTTATGTAATCACATACAGACTGGATGATGTTGAAATCAGGGCTCTGTGGGGGCCAAGCCATTATTTTCTGGACTCCTTTTTCTTGTGTACACTGAAGATAGTTCTTAATGACGTTGGCTGCATGTTTGAGGGTCGTTGTTCTGCTGCGGAATAAATTAGGGGCCAATCACACACCACAATGATGGTATGGCATGATGGATATGTATCTGCCTGTATTTCTCAGCTTTGAGAACATCATTGATCCTGACCAAATCTCCAACTCCAAATCTTCAGCTCCATTTGCAGAAATACAGCCCCAAACTTGCAAGGAACCTCCACCATGCTTCTGTTACCTGCAGACACTCATTATTGTACTGCTCCCAAGCCCTTTGCAAACAAACTGCCTTCTACTACAACCAAATAGTTCAAATTTTGACTCATCGGCCCAGAACACCTGCTGCCATTTTTCTGCACCCCGGTTCCTATGTTTTCATGCATAAGATATGGAAACAAGGTCTAGGCGACTCAACTATACATGAAAACTATAAGATATCTTCCTGCGCCTAGTGAGACACTCTACTACAGGTACTATCCTGCTGCTGTGCAATGTGAACAACACAAATATATGAAAAAATAAAATAACAGCGCAAAACATAGACCTCTACATAAAATCAAAAAAGTGCAAAAAAAATTATGTAAAACAAAATACAATTTAAATGGTGCAGTCCATCAAATTCTTATATAAATAGTGAAATCCATCAAAATAAACAAAAGTTCAAAAATATTCAAAAATATATGTGAAAAAAAAAAGAAAAAAAGAAAAAAATCTTTTCACATTCTTCTTGTAAAGAAACTTCCACCTTCCACCCGTGAAAACCAATATCAAATGCACTCACCAGATATAGGTGAATAAAACGCCTTTTAGGAATTTTATGGGATCCTACACCCTCTTTCGTATCCACTCTATAGGAATCCTCTCCTCCAACATGGGCTCCACCATCCGACCAGGGAGAAAAAAATCTCAAATAGTGTGATATTGTAAGACACCATTTCATATGTGAAATCAAGGATTAAGGCCACTCACATTAATTTCACTTTAAAAAGGCATATTTATTAAGGCAAGCTTCTCTCCAGATGAACAGTAGATGCAAGGTAACCTCTCACAGAATCTCACATCACAGTCCCAGGTTCCAGCAGAAGCTCCACAGAGACCACACATATATAAATCCCACAAAGATGGCCGCTGGAACGCACCACTCAGCGTGCGCTCCACTCACCGGAAGTGACGTCGGACATGCAAAATAAAACCGGAAATGCGTCAACGCGTTTCGCCCCTCCCACAGGGCGTTCTCAAGACCTCAAGGTCTTGAGAACGCCCTGTGGGAGGGGCGAAACGCGTTGACGCATTTCCGGTTTTATTTTGCATGTCCGACGTCACTTCCGGTGAGTGGAGCGCACGCTGAGTGGTGCGTTCCAGCGGCCATCTTTGTGGGATTTATATATGTGTGGTCTCTGTGGAGCTTCTGCTGGAACCTGGGACTGTGATGTGAGATTCTGTGAGAGGTTACCTTGCATCTACTGTTCATCTGGAGAGAAGCTTGCCTTAATAAATATGCCTTTTTAAAGTGAAATTAATGTGAGTGGCCTTAATCCTTGATTTCACATATGAAATGGTGTCTTACAATATCACACTATTTGAGATTTTTTTCTCCCTGGTCGGATGGTGGAGCCCATGTTGGAGGAGAGGATTCCTATAGAGTGGATACGAAAGAGGGTGTAGGATCCCATAAAATTCCTAAAAGGCGTTTTATTCACCTATATCTGGTGAGTGCATTTGATATTGGTTTTCACGGGTGGAAGGTGGAAGTTTCTTTACAAGAAGAATGTGAAAAGATTTTTTTCTTTTTTTCTTTTTTTTCACATATATTTTTGAATATTTTTGAACTTTTGTTTATTTTGATGGATTTCACTATTTATATAAGAATTTGATGGACTGCACCATTTAAATTGTATTTTGTTTTACATAATTTTTTTTGCACTTTTTTGATTTTATGTAGAGGTCTATGTTTTGCGCTGTTATTTTATTTTTTCATATACATGAAAACTGGCGTGCAAAAAAATGACAGCAGATGCTGTGGTCCAATGAGTCAAAATATGAAATATTTGGCTGTAGCAAAAGGCAGGTAGTTTGCCAAAGGGCTGGAGTGCGGTACAATAATGAGTGTCTGCAGGCAATAATGAAGCATAGTGGAGATTCCATGCAAGTTTGGGGCTGCATTTCTGGAAGTGGAGTTGGAGATTTGCTCAAGATCAATGGAGTCCTCAATGCTGAGAGATACAGGCAGATAATTATCCATCATGCCATACCATCAGAGAGGCGTGTGATTGGCCCAAATGTATTCCTCAGCAGGAGAATGACCCCAAACATACAGCCAATGTCATTAAGAACTATCTCCAGTGTAAACAAGAACGAGAGTCTTGGTAGTGATGGTTTGGCCCCCATAGAGCCCTGATCTCAACATTATCATGTCTGTCTGTGACTACATGAAAAAACAGAAAGAGTTGCAGCAGCCTACAGTCATAGAAGATCTTTGGTTAGTTCTCCAAGATGTTTGGAACAACCTACCTGCCGGGTTCCTTCAGAAACTGTATGCAGGTGTACCTGGAAGAATTTATGCTGTTTTGAAGGCAGAGGGTGGTCACACCAAATATTGATTTGATTTGGATTCCTCTTCTGTTCAATTACTTTCCATTTTGTTCATTAATAAAAATAAATGATTAACACTTCTATTTCTGAAAGCATTCCTTATTGACAGCAATATATATATAAAATCTGTCTAAAGTTCCTCAAAGTATAGGTGGAAGAACTACTCACCCCCCTGCCTCTAGGTCAGGGTGTTCTCCACCTCCTACCCACTCCTAGCACAACCCCTTGTCTGAGCCGCCCCCTCCTTCTAGCATTGCTCTGCATCTGCCTGAGCTACATGCAAACAGCCTATAGAAGTAGATGCATGTCACAATCTGGATCATCTGCACGGCCCTGTGTGCACACAATCTGCATTTGGGGCTGCGCAGCGATCACATTTTGACATGTGGCTGTGTCATTGCAGCTGCTGCATCTGCATCCGCTTCTGTAGTTTGTTTCTGCATCCACCCTGAGCTGCATGCAGGCAAAGGCAGCCTGCACACAGGACGGGGTCCAATGCCCATCTGAATGAGGCTTTAATTGCAATATTTGGCATGGATGCGCTTCATATTGTTGCGCTCTACTACTCCGTGCCTGGTGGGTGACAGAGAAGTTGAGGGCTCATGCACATAGGCCCTCTGAGCCATATAGTGTAATACCAGGCATATCTTTGCCATAGGTCTTATATATAGTTGTCTGCCAACAGCCTGTAGAAATCAATACCAGAATGATATCCGCAGCAGCTGTATTCATATTTACACATCCCAGCAGTAATTCCATACAGGGACAAATACCTACACGGATGCAGAGCATATGTCCCTATACACATCAATCACAAAACTCCAGTACCACGGGGGATGGGCATTAATAAATGGGAACTGCTGCTGTGTGTTGCACCTTGGCATTGATTTCTACTAGCTGAATGCAAGACCTGTTATTTGCTAGCACAGGAACATGCCCAGTTTTTATACAGTACAGCTCTCAGTTCCCATGTGCATGAGCCATTAGAGCACATCTTTGCATGAACGATAACCCCCACTGACTACGGGAATTATAGGTCCCTTCTAGCAACAATAGTTACCCCAGCAGCAAGAATATATACCCCAATAACAACAGTAGATGTATGAGCAACAATAGATAGCAAGAATAGTTACCCCAGCAGCAAGAATATATACCCCAACAACAACAGTAGATGTATGAGCAACAATAGATAGCAGTAATAGTTACCCCAGCAGCAAGAATATATACCCCAACAACAACAGTAGATGTATGAGCAACAATAGATAGCAGTAATAGTTACCCCAGCAGCAAGAATATATACCCCAACAACAACAGTAGATGTATGAGCAACAATAGATAGCAAGAATAGTTACCCCAGCAGCAAGAATATATACCCCAACAACAACAGTAGATGTATGAACAACAATAGATAGCAATAATAGTTACCCCAGCAGCAACAATAATTAGCCAAGCATCAAGAAAAGATAGCCCAGCAGCAACAATAGATACCCCAGCAGCAATAATGTGCCTCTTAGCAGCAACAATAGATCACCATACTGTTCCTCAGCAGCAACAATAGATCCACATTCTCTATGTAACATGAACAATTAGTTATGAGGAAACTGTGCACTCAGCCAGGAGGAGCGAGGACACTAGGAGTGGGCACAGGCAGCAAACCTACAGGCAGCAGATCTCTCTCAGTCCCTGCAGCCTGTTCCTGGCTCTCCTGTCAAGGCATATCCCCTACCCTATACAGGGAGAGGGCAGCTTCACATAGATCTCTGCTGGAGACGGTCAGAACTGCTGCAGCCGCCGGCCAGCACTATAGAGGCAGCGTTGGCAAATGCATCCGTCTGCTTACTCTGTGGCCGGCACAGCTGCAGAGAGCTGAGAAAGTCCCACTCGTTCCCCGCGTACATCAGTGGGGGTGTCAGACCCTAGTTCAGCCAGAAGGAAAGCCCTGTGTATATATATATCTATCTCACACATGGACATGTTTTCTGTTCAGCATTAGGGACTCAAGCCTCCACATCACAAGGCCCCAATGATGAAGAGAACTGAATGACATGTCACTTGGGACACTTCAATAACATTCTAGCAAAATGTAAACAACCCCGTCCACCAAAATCTGATCTAGTGAATGAATTCTACAAATTCTACATAATTAGGGGATTAAAAATGCATTGTATGACAAGTGTATTATAAGGAAAAATCTATTTTTGCTATTAGCAACCAGTCAGAATTCATTTCACAGCCTGGTGCAGCACTGACAGCTAGAGGCTGACTGGTTGCTAGGGGCAACAAGAGATTTCTGTCACAGCACACTTCTCCTACATCATCCCCAGACAGGGCTTTCAGTGATTGCTGCATAGGGATGATGGCAGGCTGTGCATAACACACAGCCCTGATACCCAAAGGGATGCTGGGACTTGTAGTCTGCACAGACTCCAGCCTCAGGCTCATCACTACATCCTATATCATGGCATATGGGAGGGGCCTGGAAACCACAGGGCAGGCCTACCACACCAAACCCCACCCACAGGGAGAATAACTAGTCCTCTAGAGGAGGGGTAGGCCTTGTGGGTGGGGCTAGCACTGTAATTGGGATTACTGGTGGGTCATTCAGATTCCTAGGGACACTGCTGGGGACAGGCCCATCAAAACAGAGCAACGGTAACCATAGCAACGGTTTAAAAAATTTATTTAATAACACTCACTTATTGTCTCTGGGCGTTCAGACGTCATCTCCGGTCTTCTCTGAAACGAAATCACTGTAAAATCGCTGTGGATGTGACTAGAAATTTCCAGCCAACTCCCTGCTTCCCTCCTCTCCAATCTCTCAAAGCAGAGTGAGCTGTTGGTGTCAGAAGTGACAGTTGGAGGTCACCTGACCCTGACCGACCAATCACTGGAGACTTTCTTCATTTTCTTGCACTCCGGCTAAACTGCACGATTTGTGGCTCACAATGACTTTATATTCCTAATAAATTATATATTTTCCGAAAGCAGAGACTCTGGAGAACACATTGATGCTAGTTTCAAATTTTTATCTTACAGCATACTAGCACAACGGTTTATTAAACCCCCTATTGTTAGTAAAAAAAATGTATATAAGTTAGTTTTGATGTATACAAACACTAAAAAATTCTCATTGTTTGATGAAATATAAAAGATAAGGTTGAGCCAAGTACAAACCCAACATGTCAAGCCATAAAATTGAAATGGCAGCAATCTTTGATACCCCAAATTATCCATAGGTGATGCTTTAAAGGGCTCTTTGCAGGTCATCAGTTTTGTCTTTTTAGATCTGTCCTAATAAAGAAATGGTTTTATCGGATGGCAGTCATTCCTCCATCCTCAGATATAAGCTGGACTAGCACTTGATAGTCCTGGCAGACAAGGGTGGACCAGCCTGGAGCAGTAGTTTTGGTGTTCTTCAGTTCACAGTTAACCATGAATGATGGCCCTAGAATTGTTCTCTCATTCATATTTAATATGTGTGATACAATCAGTTTTTCTTTGGCACACTCTACATACGTGTTTACATTTGTATGTGCATGCACTTATGTAGACGGTGGGGGGCTTTAACCCCTTGGTGACCAAAGGTAAAACAAATGTTAATGCCTGAACACCATTTTGCAACTTTGGCAAGTGTTAGTACAACTGTACATATCGGTGCGACTACTTATTGTATCCAGGTCCATTATACCATGGTGTATTTCAGGACAAATGGGGCTTTCTTATAGTGGTAAATGGTAATGGATAGCTCTTGATTTTTATTTTTATTATCAAAGGGAAACTGATTCAAATTATTTAAAAAGAAAAGCAAAAACTTATTTTTAAAAATTTAGCTTTTGTATTTTTTGCTATTACCATGCTTTACCACCAAGAAACAACCCAAAATAATATCTCCTACTCCTGATGATCGCAGCGATACCACATGTGTACATTATTTGTTTGTACCCGTAGTACAGCCCATAGACAACAGTGTGTATTTTGCTTTTTTTATCCTACCTAAACAGTACTAATTAATAATTTTAAAAAAAATTTATTTTTTAAATCCTACTTAAAATATACTGTCCTTGACCTTTTACCTTTACCTTAACCCTAATGCTGACCCTGGCATTGATTTAGATCGTACCATGGTATAGCTAATTTTTTCTTTGTTTTCATTTTTTCTAATATATTTTCTTTACACACATTTGTTTATTTACTTCTTCCTCTCGTGCAAGAAGAGAAAGATACAATGTATCCTCCTCCCACCTAGAGTAGGAAACACATGATCCACAATAATATAAAAATCCTGGGCACATGCTACATACGTGTTTACTTTTAAATATGCGTGGGGGTGGCGGCTTAAAACAATTTTTTTAATTCATTTTTTTCACAGGAACAGGTCTCTCCACAACGCCATTTCATTTCACTTCTTGCTTTAGTGGAAATGCTAACATTCTGCATTTTGTCGCACTTTCTGTCCCAGTGGCAGTGGTCTGCAGGATGCATAGAGAGGGTGAAGGGTGAATCTCCCCAGATGGGGACACCAATAGAAAAAAAAAAAAAGACAAAAATCTAACCCTTCCCCCAGACTATTTCAGTTTCATTCAGTAACAATGGTTGCTAAAAGATATCTGTGTGACTTGCGAGCCAATTTATATCCACCCAATATTAACCCCCCAAAAAACCATCAAAAAATGGACACACGCTGTCCCAAATGTTAATAGGATCGCAAACACTCAACACACTACTACCTCTGTGTCCATAAAGTTAATAATTCATATTGTGTTGCGCTCCTAGTGAGAATATCTGTGATATTAATAACTCTATTTACCCTTGGTAATCAAATATATAATCAGGTGATGTGCAAAAAATATATGCAGAATAAAAAATATATATATTATTAAAAAATTATATATATTATCCACTGATGAAAATATAAATGTGGAAATAATATCCCCAGAAACAATAAGTGATAAAATAATGTGTACTAAAACATAAATATAAATAAATCAATATGCATCATGATTGGTGAATAATCAAAAAATACAAATAACTTGAAATATATATATATGTACTGCAAATTAATTTGTGATATTAATGTCCTTTAAATACAGTGACTTTGTGCTTGATTAAATCTTGATTGAGTGACTTATTGTGAATCCGTGACTCTCTTTGAATCCTTAATTAGTGAAGATGTATGCTCACCTCCTTATTAGCCTGCAATTAGGCTATACACACTTGTGGTTCACCTCCTATGGAACCTGCTTAGATGGAATTCCTCCTTTACAGATTGTAAAAACGTGGATATCCGTTATCCTCAATTAGCCCATATGCGTTTTTCCATATGTGGGGACAAATTGCCAAACATAGTGTTTTATCCTTATAAAAAGGCTTAAAAAAAGGCTTATAAAAAGGCATGGCTAGACGGCTGGCGGATTACTTGAGCTGAGCAATTCATCCTATACCGCATACTATTTATGTGAGTGTACCTGTTGGAGAGCAATAAAGCAGAAACCTTTTTATAAGGATAAAACAATATGTTTGGCAATTTGTCCCCACATATGGAAAAACGCATATGGGCTAATTGAGGATAACGGATATCCACGTTTTTACAATGCATTAGAGTCAGAAATAGACAGACCCACACACCCTCTCATGCCATTCCCTCCCCCATATGTCCCACCTGTCCCACAGCCCACAAAACTTTATCCATCTCATTATGAACTCCAGCACCCCACTGCACCACCAGCACCAACACTTCCACAGACCCCTCAAATACCTAGTGCTGTTCACATTTTTACCACACAGCCTAGTACAGTTCAAACTCCCGCGCACTCCCAGGGTGTGGTTCAAATTCCTACCACACAGGGAGCGACAGGGGGAATAGCTGTTTCTTCAACTACTGAAGCAGATGACTCACTTGTTGATGATTCCGCTAGTTCAGGCTCTCTGCTGTTCAGAGCAGCTAATAGTCTAGGTATAGTGGACATGCTAAGTTCATCACACACACGCCATAATACCCAATATGGTATTGATTCCAATACACAACAGATGCCCTTCATGACAATAGGAGACAATCTATTAAAGAAACCCATTGAGATAGAAGACATAAATAGGATTGTCAAACATTGTCTTAGACCCACTGTTTCTTCAACGGCTACTGTGAGCTATTTGAAGAAAGCATGTAAAGGTAGAAATTACACACAAGAGGATATGCGCCTTATCCTCGATGGAATATTGGGACAAACTTCCCCTTGGAATTGGGGTAATGTTGGGACCATATCCATCTTAGAAGCAGGCGACATTACTGCCACAAATTATAAATTAAACACAGAAGATGGTAGGGACAATATGTGGAGAGAGGTCTCAGAAGAAATGGAACGAGCTTTCCAATCTAGATCCTCCCTCCCTACCGCAGTAGCCTGCAAGCAAAAGTCAGGAGAAACTCTGTTAGATTTTTGGAAAAGATTTAATGAGACATGGACACAAGAGGCAGGACTGACATTGCAAGACACCATGCATAGTCTACTGATTCAGACTTTCCTGTCCAATCTAAAACCCAGTGTCATGTTAACTGTAAAACAGATGATTTCTGAATGGCCCACTTGTACCAGAGAACATTTTCAATTAAAATTGACTGAGAAAGATGCTGCCGGATGTCTAGAGATACCCAAGGCGGTGGCCACTCATTTTCAGGAAGATCCTTTTCCCCACACAAACCCGCCGTACAAGAGAAGGGGGGGTTTCAATAACCGAGGCAGAGGCCGGTTTAGGGGAAGAGGGAGGAATAATAGGGGACGGGACACGGGTTGTTTCAACTGTGGGGCTGAGGATCATTGGAGAAATCAATGTCCATATGAAACTCAGGACCACGCCCAGCATAGCCCCTCCCCAGGCCAACCACAAAGGGACCTCCCACAGCAGAATGTGAGGTTTCCTATCTCTTGGCAGACACAATCACAAAATAAATGAAGGTGCCCAGAAGGTGGTATCCCAGCATTCCCGCTTGTCTTTCATTCTTATAAGGAACAACCCCTTGTATCCTTACATATACAGGGCAAATTAATCCCATTTTTGTTGGACTCCGGGGCCACTCGTTCGAGTCTGAGTGAGAATTATTATAAGGGAGAGGTAATGAATGCTGAACCTTCCATGGGAATAAATGGGATACTGACCAAGACTTATAAAACACTGCCGCTTTCAATTTTTGACCCCATACAGGGAATCACTCTGCTAGATCACTCATTCAGAATCATACCCAATTGTCCAGTTAATTTGTTAGGGAGAGACCTCCTGGGAGAGTTGAACATCAACTTGAAATCCACAAAGAGAGGTGGTATTGTGGCTCACTCTGCCAAAATGCCAATCATCCCTGCCGTGACAATGATTACTAAAGAAGACCCCTCATTTCCTGCTGGAACAATTAATGACAAAGTTTGGGCAAAAAGTGCCTTGGATGTGGGATCCATTTCCTGCACTCCATATAAGGCCACACTGAAACCATGGGCTCAACCTGTGTTTCACAAACAATACCCTTTGTCAAAAGAAAAGGAGGAAGGAATAGCGCCCATGGTGGAACACTTTCTCGAGGAAGGAGTCCTTGAAGAGGTGATTTCACCATACAACAGCCCAATAAATCCAGTTAAGAAGCCGGACGGCTCTTACAGATTTGTGCAGGACCTGAGGGCCATTAATGATCTTGTGATTCCCATTGCCCCAATAGTGCCTGATGTACCAACACTCATTTCCTCCATCCCAGCTGATGCTGAGTTTTTCACAGTGATTGATCTGACAAATGCATTTTTTTCAATCCCTGTTGCCAAGGAGACACGCCCAATTTTTGCGTTTCATTACAGGAGAAAGACCCTTGCTTGGTGTAAGTTACCGCAAGGGTATGTAGATTCGCCTGTGGTCTACTCTGTCGTCCTCCAGGCTACCTTAAAGCCATGGACTCCTCGCCATGGTTCAGTTTTGGTTCAATACGCAGATGATTTGCTTCTCTGTAGTGTTAATCGGGCAGCCAGCCAGGGGGATAGTGTAGATCTCATGAACTGGTTATGTGAATGTGGTCATAAAGTGTCTAAGAAAAAGCTACAATGGTGTCAGAAAACTGTTGAATACCTTGGTTTTGTTCTCACAAAAGGTGAAAGGAAAGTCAGCCACAAAAGAGCTGCGGCTCTTATGGGTCTGCCCCGCCCATTGACCAAGAAAGACATGCTCACCTTTCTTGGTATGATTGGTTACTGCCGCCAATGGATACCTGACTGTTCCTACTATGACAACATTTTGAGACAAGCCACAGGTTCAGAAATGTCAGATCTTGTGAAATGGTCAGATGATATGTGCAATGCTTTTGTGTATCTGAAAAATGCTATGGTAATAGCCCCTGGTCTTGGTCTGCCCGCATATGATCAAATGTTTCATCTGTATGCTAGGGAAAATTGTAAAACTATGGCAGGGGTCCTGGCCCAGGAGCATGGTGGAAAACTCCGCCCTGTTGCTTTTTTCTCAAAAATGGTTCCAGTACAGGTCCAAGGCATGCCTGCGTGTCTCAGAGCACTAGCATCATGCGCTATGGTGGTCCAAATGGCTACGTCACTCACTCTGGGACATGAGACCACCTTACATACCACCCACAATGTGTCTATTCTACTCAAGAATATACATACCCAACACATGTCAGCCCAGAGACTTAGTGGATATGAGGTTATACTGTTGTCAAACCCTAAGTTGAGAATAAAATATACCTCTCCCACTTCAGGTCCAGCTCCAATTTTGAATGCCTTATTAGGCTTAAAGGGAGAGCAGGATGAAGTTGTTCCACAGCATGATTGCCTGGAATTGATTCATCAGGACACCTCCCCAAGACAGGATATGTCTTCTGTGGCTCTTCCAGAGGCACAGAATGTTTTTGTAGATGGCTCTTGCTCGAGACCCACTGATACTGTTTACCATGCAGGATATGCGGTGGTGCAGTTGCCAGATAAAGTACTTGAAGCAAAACCCATCCCATACCAGTCAGCTCAGGCCGCTGAGCTGATAGCCCTTACAAGAGCATGTCAGCTTTCTAAGGGACAGGATGTAAATATTTACACAGATTCCAGATATGCGTTTGGCGTGTGCCACGATTTTGGAATAATTTGGGAAAAGAGAGGATTCATTGCAGCAGATGGAAAATCCATCTCACATTCATCTCTGGTGAAGGCTTTACTCAAAGCCATACAACTGCCAAGATCCCTTGCTATTCTACACTGTAGGGCACACACAAATGAACAAACTGATATTGCAAAGGGAAATGCTCTAGCTGACAAAGTAGCAAAAGAGGCGGCCCTTACCCAGCCTGCCATGATCCAGATGCCAATGCTCACCCCTGAAATGCCACTGTTGGATCAAACATTGCAGGATTTACAGACATATGCTACCTCAGAAGATATTAAGCAGTGGAATGCAGCTGGTGTGACCAAAGATCCACAAACTGGACTTTGTGTCACAGAGGGGAGACCATGCATTCCAAAGGCCAGTGCACCTCTGTTCATCTCACAGTATCATGGAGTAGGTCACAGGGGATGGCAGGTTACATGTGAACTGCTGGATAATGATTTTTTCATTCCTGGCCTTCCCTCTTTGGTAAAATCTTATGTGTCTAGATGCATTACATGCATAAGGAATAACCCAAACAATCCTCACAAGGCAAGACATGAACACCTGACATACCCATCAACACCTTTTACCCACCTACAAGTAGACTTTACACACATGCCAAAGGTAGGAAAAAGACAAGAATATCTTTTGGTAATTGTGGACATGTTTAGCCGCTGGGTAGAAAGCTTTGTAACCACAAAAGAAGATGCCCAAACTGTAGTGAGGATCCTCACACGGGAAATTATTCCCAGGTGGGGATGTCCACTCCAGATTAATTCTGACAACGGTCCAGCATTTGTGGCCAAGGTATGTCAGGATTTGGTGAAAACACTCAAAATTGAGTGGAAGTTTCACATTCCTTACCACCCTCAGAGCTCAGGTATAGTGGAAAGGATGAATAGGACCATCAAGGATAAAATTAGGAAAGCTACTGGAGGTACCTATGCAAACTGGAAGAAAATACTGCCTGCAGTCTTGGCAGAGGTAAGGATGACTCCTTCTAAAAAGACAGGTTACTCCCCCTTTGAGGTTCTAATGGGTAGGCCCTTTCCCACTCCCTGGGCCAGACAGCCACTCATGGTAGAAAGAGGGGATTTGGAATTGATTCAGGAGGAATATGTGAGAAAACTTATTGAAACTTTGGACAAGGTTGAAAGAAATGTTGCTCGCACCTTTCCTCTTTCTTCACAGGAACCAACTCACTCTTTCCAAGTCGGGGACCGTGTGGTGATACAAGCCCTCCATAGGAATCGGAAGCAAGAGTATCCCTTTGGGCCCCCCACTTCTGTGATCGCTGTCACTAGGACCGCTGTCCTGACTGAGGATTCCAAGGCCTGGATCCATGCCAATCGTGTAAAAAGGGTGAACCAAGCCCCTAAGAAGCAAGACAAAGACACAGATACAGAAGAAGAAAAAGGAAGTGAAGCAGGTGTAAAAGTCTTTGAAGAAGATGACCTTTCTGATGCTCTCACAGAACTCTGGGCAGACATTTTGCTTCCACATACTAGCAACCCTGACTGTGTTCCTCCCAGTATGGACAATAACTAACTGTATTTATCACCCAGATGATTATGGAGTGATTAAGAATATATGTAATACCTCCATCCAAGCTAGTGACCCAGATAATGCAGAACCAGTGCACACACAAAACCATAGTACACAACATTCTAGTGTCAGAAAGAAACTAGGTCTAACCCGCACTAAGAGAAGGATGAGAAGAATGTCAATACAAGGGATGGGGGTTACAGGAAACACCAGTCTTGACTACTGAGGATGTAAATCAGACCATAGTGTTTACTCTGACTAAAAACCAGGTGTTTGACCCGACTAAAGTAACTTATGATATTGGACCTTATAATGTGTACATGTGTGGGAGGAATAAGCCCTGTGGTTACTGGGAGAATATATGGTGGACAACAGACCCTCATAAATGGGAGACCCTATCAGCTAGAATTCCCCTAGAGGACATAGGCACCTATCAAAGAATCTCTATAGCAAAAGGCCAAGGGAATATAATTTTCACAATAAGGAACCCACAGGTCAGAGATAGTGGGGAATATAGGTTGGGAATAACTGTGTCAGGAACAGACCCCTGGGCCAACCTCATATTACAGGTAAAACCCTCCCCAAGAGTCCATGCCAATACCATAGACAATTCATTCCCCAAAGTTAGGGATCGACTGGATAATGAGGTGACAGGAGTAGTGATGCAATCAGAAGACAGATTAAGCATTGAAACTGGTTACTCTGACAAAAATGAATGGATTGAATGGGTGAGATGGACCACTAAGAGCAAGGGACAGGGAGACTGTGTTTCATGTGCCAATCCCCGCCCCCTACTTGCCACAGTTCCTTTGTTAGAAGAAGAAACTAATATGTCCTGCCTAATTAGAATGTAT
The DNA here is from genome assembly GCF_062004578.1 of Staurois parvus. Lineage (NCBI taxonomy): Eukaryota > Metazoa > Chordata > Amphibia > Anura > Ranidae > Staurois > Staurois parvus. Next base: position 21,603,465 of record NW_028317814.1, read on the forward strand.
AAAGATAACATCACTGAGAAGGAATGTTCTGATTTTGTTAAGAAGTTCCCTGTTACCGGATTACGAAATTTACCTTTGGCCTCTAAACCAATACCAGGAAATTTCACCTGCTTTGAACATGATGATGCTAAGGGTAAAGATTTAGGTACATTCCCACCTAATTACTGTATTAAGACCATCCGCACCTCCGCAGAAGGCTACCGGAAGGAATGGTTTCAGGACCACCGGCAGCAACTGTCAGATGTGTGGTGGCTGTGTGGAGATATGAGACTCAGAGCCAGACTCCCCAGCAGATGGAAGGGAAGCTGCACTCTGACCCATCTTCTCATGCCTTTCTTTATGATCAAAGTAGAAGATGGGATAAGAAGCTTGCCCATCTTGGAAAAATTCAGATCTAGAAGGTATAAAAGAAATGCACCCCGTGGTTCCTTTGACAATAGAGTTTACATAGATGCTATAGGTGTACCAAGAGGAGTCCCTGATGAATTTAAAGCTCAGGACCAGATTGCTGCAGGGTTTGCCTCTATTGCTATATGGGTACAGCCTAACAAAAATGTGGATTGGATTAATTACATTTATTATAATCAACAAAGGTTTGTTAACTATACTAGAGATGCTCTAAAGGGGGTCTCTGCCCAACTTGATGCAACATCCCTTACTGCTTGGCAAAACCGCATTGCTCTTGATATGTTATTAGCTGAGAAAGGAGGGGTATGTAAAATGTTTGGTTCCTACTGCTGTACTTTTATCCCCAATAACACCGCTCCTGATGGAAGCATTACTAGAGCCCTTCAAGGCCTCCAAATGTTGTCTGAAGAATTGGCTGAAAACTCAGGAGTAGAAAATCCACTAGCTGGTTTATTTGAAAATTGGTTTGGTAAATGGGGAACCCTGATGAAAACTATGCTGATTTCCATAGTAATGGCTGCTGCAGTATTAACTCTGTGTGGTTGCTGTTGTATCCCCTGCATCGGAGGTTTAATGCAGAAACTTATTGACGCCACCATTACTAGAACCATGTGGAATCAGTATCTTGATAAAGGACCTACTAAGGGCCCCAGGTACCAACCTGTAAAAAAGGTGTAAGGTCACGTGCGTGACCTAAGAGGGGGTTTGAAGGAATCAGCCTTTCAGCATTACCATACCGCCATTTTGTCTCTTAGCCTAAGCTCTGCCATTTTAAGATAAATATCCATTTTAAAACTTAGTCAGTACTTAAAGATGAATTTGTGTTTTAAGACTGTTTTTTACTTTCGATAAGAGCCTAAGGTTCCTCTTTTCCCTTCAGGTGTAACTTCCCTTTTTCTTTTAGCTAGCACAAGACTGAAAGTCTGCGGTTGGATATATCCTGTTGCAAGATTATTAATAATTATAGCCAATGTTAAATAGGGAAATTGTCTACTTTCTATACTGAACAAAAGTTCATGTTTGACGCACTTAATAATAATTTACATAAATGCCAAATGATTGGGCATGACTGACGTATGTAATATTCTGATTGGTTTATGCATATCTGACAATTGATTGGTTCTTCTATTTCCATGCATTGTTTTAAGTTTCATATATAAGTTTAAACACGGAAGAATAAATTCAGTTCCTTCTGAGATACCACCTTGTGTCTGTGTGCATTTCCTGTGTCTCAGAGGGGGCTCCAGGCCTGAGGACAGACACTGATCAAGGCCAGGGACTGACGGGGGTCAGTGGCTCGAGAGGAACGAGAGTCAATTCCTTTCAGCTACAAAAAGCGTTTACAAGCTGTGATACTTGCCAAAGGGGGCAGTACAAGATATTAACTCTGCAGGGTGCCCAAACTTTTGCAGACGCCATTTTTTTGTTTTCTGTTATTTTGAAAGTGTAAATGATGGAAATAAAATCTAACTTTTGTTGACATATTATAAGAATGTCTAATCTGTAATTTGATGCCTTTTGGAGATTTTTCAATCTTTCTTTGGCTTCTTTATGCACATTAATACAAATATTTAGCTGGGGTGCCCAAACTTTCGATCCCCACTGTATATACCATGGTTTGTGGACTCTATAACTTTCCTACAGACTAATAATATACAATAATTTGGGTTATTTTCACTAAAGAAATGTAGCAGAATACATTTTGACCTGAATTTATGAAAAAAGGTTATTTATTTAAAACATTTTATAACAGAAACAAAGAAAAATGCGTGGTTTTTTTTTCAAAAGTTTGTGTTTTTTTGTTTATTTAGCAAAAAAAAAAAAACCTCAGGGGTGAATAAATACCAACATAAAAAGCACCTTACAGCATCTGTCTCCATCCTGGGGATAATGGGATCCTGCCGACATTGGGGATCCCTGTAGACCTGCTCCGCTGCCTGGAGCGGGGAATCGGGTTCTGTTTGACCCTCATCCGTAGAGCTGGAGGTTCACGGCCTACGTGGCCTCCGAGAGGGGCCACACTATATGCCACGGCTCATATATCCCCTCCCCTCGATGTGCTAGTGTCCTGCGATACCATGGGCAGAGTTGCTTCCCTCTGATGTGGGTTCAGTTTCCACCTAGTTTATACTTATTCAGTAATATTCAAGAAAATATTTTTCCTAACAAATTCATTCAAGACCATATTGCAAAAATGAATACACCTCAATGAAAGTCTTAGACGCAAAGCTAAGTTTTAGACAATAAAATCCTAATTAACAAGAATTCAAATACAGATGAGTCTAAATATTCATTAAACAGGTGTACAGCAGTTGATTATAAAAGGGCATTACTTAACAAAGAAAACCCCTCCCATTTCATGCTGTCAGCAATGGCACCACATGGAAGAGAAATGTCACAAGGCCTGAGAAAGAAAATAATTTCTTTACACAAGAAAGGTGAAGGCTACAAGAAGATCAGCAACACTTTACTTATCAGTCAGAATTCTGTAGCAAAAGTGATACAAAAATTTAAAAAATATGGAACTGAAACCATCTCACAGAGACTTCCAGGCTGTCCACGGAAGTTGACACCTCAACAAGAGCGTCTTCTGTTGAGAGGGGTTAAAGAAAATCTCCATGCAAGTTCATTGCAGTTGTCTAAAATAGAAAGCAAAAACTGGGGCAATTGTTTCCTATGACGCAATATGGCGTATACTGCAGAGGAATGGCATGCATGGGTGTCATCCACGTAGGAAACCTCTCCCACGCACAAAAAATCCTGCCTAGAATTTGCCAGGGACCATACTCAAAAAGAAGACTACTGGGACTCTGTACTCTGGAGTGATGAGACCAAGATAAATGTTTTTGGAACTGATGGCTTCAAAACTGTACTGTGTTGCAAAGGTGAGGAGTACAAAGAAAAATGCATGGTGCCTACAGTGAAACATAGTGGTGGCAACGTCCTTCTGTGCTGCCGCATGAGTGCTGCTGGTGTCGGGGAGCTGAATTTAATTCATGGTATCATGAATTCACTGATGTACTGCTCTGTATTGAAAGAGAAGTTGTGCACTTTTCCAACATGACAATGATCCAAAACACACATCTAAGGCCACTGTTGCATTTCTGAAGAACAAGATGAAAGTGATTCAGTGGCCAAGTATGTCTCCTGATCTGAACCCAATCGAACACCTATGGGGAAATCTTAAAAGACAAGTTGAGCATCACTTTCCATCCAGCATCCAGGCTCTAAGAGGTTGTTCTTGAAGAATGGAAAAATGTAGATGTTGCAATGTTGCCAACTTGTTCATTCCAAGCTTAGAAGACTTGGTGCTGTCCTTACAAATCATGGAGGTCATACAAAATACTAGATGTAGTAGTTTTTGTTGTGGGGTGTATTCATTTTTGCATCAACTAATTGGAGTAAAACTGAAGATTTTGTAATCTACGTTATACTATTAACCTTACTTTCATGTAATGAGCAAAACAAATGTTACATAAAACTCAGTTTTGACAACATTTTGGAAATTGTTCTTCTGTTGAGATATTGAATAAAATCTTACTTTTCAAAAGGGGTGTACTCATTTATGCTGAGCACTGCATATATGGAATGCCTTTAAATTATCAGTAGCACATAATGGTGTGATTTTATATAAAGTTTTATTACAGCCCAGTAAACATCAAATAGGAAAGTCCAACAGTTACTTATGGTGTCATTGAGTAAAAATGACAATTTTCAATTACGGAAGGTGTTGTGTACTCTTTACTCAGTATGGCCTATAACTGAAAACAACCCTCAACAAAGAGCAGAGCCCACAACCCCAATTACCATGGCACTTCATTGCCATTTTGGTTTGTAGGTCACGCTGCTGACAAACTGTACATGAATCCATGTTTCTAGGAAGTAGCAGAAGTCCATGGCGTTATCACACCGGTGTCCCTGTTTTGGCTCTCCTCACTTTAAGCTCCTTTTGGAGCTCATGATCAGATTCCCGTAATCTCTAATGTCCGGCATGGGCTCTGTTAAAGGCTTTCCTTCTTTCTGCAACTGAGCCAGAGCAATAGCCCTCAGTAGTGGTGGGTATGGCACATAGCGGATAGGTTCTGGCTCCGGCAGAGGGATAAATTGCTTGAAGTTCTCTTCTTCATGCCGTGGTATAAGACGCCAGTCATGGTACATGACTTTGCTGATCTCCTGCTCTTCAGGCACGGTTTTACCTGGGTGAAGGAAGAAGATGACCATCAATATAAGATCACCAAGTCACTCTACCTCAGATAGGCTCTGCTTATGATCCTGGATGAGAAATACGCTATATGGCCAAAGCTACAAGGACCCCACTCCAAATAATTGAGTGAATGTGTTTTAGTGAAGGGTACTGTTCATTCTACAATTCTCTAGCATACAAAGACATTTAGATTTGGATGTCAAGCCTACTACACACGGGCCAAATGTCGAGCGGTATTTTGACATCTTCCAATTTTTATTGGATATTTGGCCCAATGTGGTAGCCGGTCTGTCAGAAGCCAGACGTTCGGTCGGCTTCTGTCAAAGAGACATGATTGAAGAAGGTCTGCTGATCAGCTCCTGATCAGTGCTCTCAGCCAATGGCTGACAGTGTTGACCGAAGTGTTCTGTCCGGGATGGGGGGCGTCCCTGTCAGAACCCAGGGGAGCTCGCTGTACCAATATCAGATCATTAGTATACTATGACATACAAAGCCATCCACAACACTGCCCCAATTTACATATCTGATCTTATCTCTACATATCACCCAAACCGTACTCTCCGCTCCTCGCAAGACCTCCTACTCTCTAGTTCCCTTATCTCCTCCTCCCATGCTCGTCTCCAAGACTTCTCCAGGGCATCACCCATTCTCTGGAACTCCCTACCCCAATCTATCAGACTATCACCTACTCTACTTACCTTTTGGCGATCATTAAAAATCTCTCTCTTCAGGGAAGCCTATCCCGCCCTCTGCTAATACTGGAATCCTCTATGCTTCCAACCACTCCATCCCCCACAGTTTTACCTATTGTACCACTCACCCCTCCCTCCTAGATTGTAAGCTCCAAGGAGCAGGGCCCTCAATTCCCTCTTGTATTGAACTGTATTGTTACTGTATTGTCTCCCACTATAATGTAAAGCGCTGAGCAAACCGTTGGCGCTATAAAAATCCTATATAATAATAATAATTAGTGCAGCGGCTCCTCCTGAGCTGTCCGTTTTTTTTTTCTCATTCAGTGTGTACCAGGCTTTAGTGCAAATAAAAAAAAATGTATCATGGACAATACTCGATTGTTCCTAAAGACATTCAGACAATTACAATCTGGTGACAATTGTTCAATACGAATACCCTTAATTAACCTGAGATGTCCAACAAACTCATATGGGTTTGATGGTCAATAAATGTCCGCAAATCATTAACCATATAGTGTACTTCACTCTCTTTCTTAAACAGCTTAGTTCATCAATTACTTTTCTACACTGTTTACCAAACTATTCACTGCAAACTCTACAAAGAATTAAAAGGAAACAATGGGGGTTATTTACTTAAACTGGAGGGTGCAAAATCTGGTGCAGCTCTGCACAGAAACCAATCAGCTTCCAGGTTTTATTGTCAAAGCTTAATTGAACAAGCGTAAGTTAGAAGCTGATTGGCTACCATGCACAGCTGCACCAGATCCTGAATGCTCCAGTTTTAGTAAATCTACCCCTATGTATATGTTTAAGAATTTATACTGGAATTTGGAAAATTAATATAATGAGTTAGTTTGGCCAATTATTTTTTTTTTCTAATTTCATAACCCCTCATTTGCTGTGGCTTCAGTTTGTGTTGCTTGCCTATGAGTAAAAGGTCGGATGTTGCAATCAAATTTTATGGCATACTCCCTTTCAGATGTTATCATTTGAAGGCTGCACTGGGTTCTAAGCAGTCCTGCCAGAAAGACTTGCTTTTTTTTTTCTTCAATAAAGTCATCTGCAGACAACAGGATCTATGAAAACAGAATTATATAACAAAATGCATCCCCAAGATTCCTCTACATTGATATGTTCCCTCAAGACTAGCTGGACGGGATCATCAGAGAGCATGTACGCACGGTTTTAAGCAAACTCCCACACCCCTTCCTTTATAGAAAACAGTATTTTAGATGTCATCCAGACATTTTTACCACCAACCTTAATTATTAAACTAATTGTAAAGGATTGCTTTTTATTTATTTTTTTAACCACTTCCTGTTCAGCTGTTGTATATAAACGGCCGGACGGTGGCAGTGCAGGGTCGGGTGGCCATTTATAAATGGCCTCCCCGCCCCCTGCTTGTGCGCGCTCCCTGGGAACGCGCAGCACCGCGATCCGGTGCCCTCTGTGTACTCTGGACACAGTGGAACACCGATCGGCGTACGGGACCTCTGTGCAAGGTCCCGATCATGTAATCACTGATTGGCCAATCAGTGATCACATGCAGAGTATTAAGCAAGATGTCACTTCTGACATCATTGCTTACTACATGTGAAATCTGTGAATGATCACAGAGGTCACATGGTACAAAGCAATTCACAACAGCCTTGTACCATGTGAAAAGCTGTGACCAATCACAGCTCACACAAGAATGCAGCCAGAGAGAAGGAGCAATGATTGCTTTTATAGCCTTTATGGGTGTAAAAGCAATCAGTGTAAAAAAAAAAAAATACCTAATATAACAGTAATCTATCTTTGTCAATAGAAGATACTAGTGATTGCATTTTTATTGTACCATCACAAGAGGGCAGAACTACTTCCTGTGATAATAGGCAGACACAGAAGTAGGAACAAAAAGTCTAACACTTTGTTTCCTACAGGACAGTGATTACAGTGAACATATCCAGTCACATGTAATTAAGAGTTTTCTGTGTTTGTTACAGGTAAGCAGGAGGCTGTTTAACATGATAAATAGGACAACATGACTTAACATGTGCCCTGGTGATCAGTGAATGACGCTGCTACTATTATACAATCAGATTACTTGTAGCATAAATGTGAATATAGATTGCAGCTATGTGATTTGGAGCTAAGATACAGGGAATGTGATTTCTCTATTGTAATACGCTATTGTTATGCAGAATAGGTCACTAGCATATCTGCAGAGGTCTAGATATTCAGTATTGCAATTAAAGATGTTTATTAATGTATATGAAAATACTTATTAATGTATATGGAAATATTTAGTAATGTATAGAGGACAGTGATTACAGTGAACATATCCAGTCACATGTAATTAAGAGTTTTCTGTGTTTGTTACAGCCATTCCTAATAAAACACTTCTGGTTTCACCCGACCCATCCTTCGCACAGTTGAATTATTTACCGTATGTGCAACAAAATTGGCGCCCAACGTGGGGCCGGGTGAAAGGAACGCCAAAAGGTCCGGAAGTGAAAAGGAGTGACTACACTGTCCGTGGTGAAGTTAAAGAAAAACATTAGGAGTATGGATATCGAAAAGTTGCAAGATGAAATCAGTGAACATCTGATTCACATGACAGTCGATGATCTCATGGAGACTTGCCAGTTTATAAAGGCCTCTGAAGCAAGTATGGCAAAAGGAAAAACCCGGCGCCATTACATGCGGATAGTGAATGAGATGTTAGATGAACTGGTAGAGACTGAAAGTGAAGAAGTGGTGACACAATTTCTGCAGGCAACTAAGAAATTCTTTGGTGAGTTAGAGAAGAGAGATAACATGGAAGCACCAAGCGATAGTGGCAAAGACCCTCAAGCAGAACAACAGTTAAAGGATTTAAAACAGCAATACTACAGCATACAGGAAAAACTTCAAGAAACAGCCAAGATGATAGAGGGACAGATGAAAGAACTTAGCACTAAAGACAAAGACTCAAAAGAAAGTCCTGCAAATCAAGACCCTAATCTAGTTGCTCAGAGACTTTCCCATACTAACTTGCCAGAAGTTACAATCAGAATGGACTTTAAAATTGCTGGTCAGATAGGTGAAAAGGAACAGAAAGATAAGCTGTCCTATACTAACCTCATGCACCAGATTGACATGGGACTGCAAAAGGGATATCCCGAGTCAGAGCTTGTGGAAGCTGTGGTGAATGCCATTAGTCCTGGGTCAAGTCTCAGAGGCATGCTAGAGCTGAAGAGTGGACTGACCCTGGTGCCACTCAAGAGAATCCTAAAAAGCCATTATAAAGAGGAAAATGCTTCCGAACTATACCAACAATTGATCAATATATCACAGAATAGTAAAGAGACTCCCCAGACTCTCTTCTGAAGAGGAGACATTGGTGGAAGTGGCAGCAGAGGAGATTGATATTACAACTTTTCCTGGAGAAGAGCCATAGTGGGAATATTATACTCTGAGAAAACTGTCTTTGGAGTGTTTTGATGCCTACTGCTCTTTGATCCGCAAGGGTCGAAGGGATAAGGTGAGAGGCTAATTCAGATGGTGGTTGGATTCGCAGATCTGTATACACCCAGAAACCTGCACGAGTTTTCACCTGTGGTCACTAACAGTACAATTTGGAAGCACCGTTTACTGTTTGGTTCACCAACAATATTTATATTTTGGACTTTGAGATATAAGTTTGTGTGTACCATTATTATGGTTATTTTTCACTTCACAATAGGCACGTGTGATTATATTATATATGTGTGTTTTTTTTTGTTTATGCACATATATATAGATATTGTTTTTTTGTGTTTCCACATGTTTTTGAGCTATTTATTTGATTTATGTTATTATCAGTGAGCACGTATAGACCTGTTTTGATAACATTGTCACATTTTTTTTTTATTTAATATTTTGGGATCCCACATTCACATTTTGTTTGATTTGAATGTAGCGCAGCATTCCTTATGTTTTATATTTACTTAATCACTGGTATATGATTTAATGCTAGCAGCTGACCATTCCAGTTTGGAATACAACTAAACGGGACATTGTGTTACCTGGTCAAACAAAGATTGGAGGTGTAGAGCCCATAAAAACAACATATCCAGCTTAAGTACAATTGAAACAACCAGCAAATGTGTTTACTAATTCGGTGACCTCTGAACCACAGACACTCAAGGTGGGACCAAACGGGAAAATTGGAAATCCAAATGAGACTTATCCACGGGTGGGGGATGACAATCAGGAGTGCTGGGACCCGCCAGTGCCTTTGAAACACCTCCCTCCTGAAGATCAACAAATCGTCAAAGAAATGCTAAGGGAAGAATGCAATGCTTTTGCCAAAGATGACTCTGATGTAGGATGTATTCCTTCTTTACAGTTACAAATTCGTCTCAAAGACAGTACACCAGTCACGAGAACTTACATGTCTGTGCCGAAACCACTGCACCAAAAAGTTAAGGAATATCTGCAGGATCTGATAAATTGAGGATGGATTGCAGAATCAAAATCATCATATTCCTCACCCATTGTGTGCGTAAGAAAGAAAGATGGCAGTTTAAGACTGTGTTGCGATTATAGAGAGTTGAACCAGAAGTCCATTCCTGACCGTCATCCAATTCCTAGAATTCAAGACATGCTGGACAGTCTAGGAGGAAGTTCATGGTTTTCTGTGCTAGACCAGGGGAAAGCATACCATCAAGGATTTATGGAAGAAGCCAGTCGACCATTGACAGCATTCATTACACCTTGGGGTTTGTATGAATGGATCCGAATACCCTTTGGTCTGAGCTCTGCACCAGCCGAATTCCAACGCAGTATGGAGACATGTTTAATAGGACTGAGAGATGAGATTTGCCTGCCATACTTAGATGATAACCTTGTCCATAGTAAATCATTCCAGGAGCATGTGGAGCATGTCCGGTCAGTACTCCAACGTTACCAACAACACGGAATCAAGTTAACAGCCAGGAAGTGTGAACTTTTTCAAAAAAAAGTCAGATTCCTGGACAAGATTGTGTCAAAAGAAGGCCATTCTATGGACCCGGCCGACACGGCACCTGTACTTGCCTTAAGAAACAACCAACCAAAGACTGTCGGAGAACTCAGGAAACTATTAGGATTTATTTCCTACTATCGCCCTTACGTTCAAAACTTCTCCAGAATTGCCAAACCTCTCTATGAACTATTGTCAGCAGGTTTGACACCTACCACAACCTCAACCCCAGATAACCAGACAAAGAAGAGGAGGAAACCAATCCCAAAGTCAAAAGGTCAACTTCCATCCTATCAGTCTATAGCCTGGACTGACCATCATCAGATAGTACTGAACCAGCTCATTGAAGTGTTAACTCATCCTCCAGTTATGGGTTACCCCGATTATTCCAAACCCTTTGTTCTTCACTGTGATGCCTCACAAGAAGGACTAGGAGCCGTATTATACCAAGAGCAAGAGGAGAAACTAAAGGTGATTGCTTATGGGTCTAGAACTCTCACACCTGCTCAGAAAAACTACCACATGCATTCAGGGAAGCTCGAGTTTCTAGCAATGAAGTGGGCAATATGTGATAGATTCCGAGATTACCTATATTACTGTCCATCATTTGTTGTATATACTGACAACAATCCACTAACCTATGTCCTCACTACAGCAAAATTGAATGCAACAGGACATCGTTGGGTTGCGGAACTAGCTGACTTCAACTTCACTATTAAATATCGTCCTGGGAGAAGGAATGCTGATGCAGATGTACTTTCTCGTATGCCATTGAGTCCTGAACAATACATGCAACAACGTTCACAAGAAGTAGACCCCAAAGTCATCACTTCCATAACCCAAGCAATTCAAGCACATCAAAAAGAAAGGATACCTTGGCTATGTCCAATGACGATTGCCAATACAACCGATGCAACACCAAAGAAGGTAACTCAAATACCAAAAGAGACAATAAGAACCGCACAGAAGGAAGACTCTGTGATTGGAAAAGTATGGAAGTATAAAAGCCAAAACAAGTTTTCATCCAAACAGGAACGACAAGGTGAACCTGTTGATCTTTTCATACTTATGAAACAATGGACCAAACTCTACCTCGACGACAATAAAATTTTGAGACGGAAAACATCATCTGGTTCTCAACTAGTGTTGCCCAAGTTGTACCATCACTTAGTATGGAAGGAGTTACATGAAGAGATGGGACACTTAGGAGTAGAAAGGACTGTAAATTTAATCAGAGAAAGATTCTTTTGGCCACATATGCAAAGGGACACTGAGCATTATATTACACGTCAATGTACTTGTCTGAAAGACAAACGGCCAAATAAGCTTGTTCGATCCCCGTTGAACAATACTGTGACAGCTTATCCTTTTGAGATGGTCTCCATTGACTTTCTTCATCTTGAGAAATGTAAAGGTGGATATGAGTATATCTTAGTGGTAATAGATTATTTTACAAGATTTGCTCAGGCATATGCAACCAAGAACAAGTCCGCAAAAACTGTTGCTGACAAAATATTCAATGATTTTGTCTTGAAATTCGGATTTCCTACCAGAATTCACCATGATATGGGTAGAGAGTTTGAAAATCACTTGTTTTTGACATTAGGGAAGCACTGCCACATCCAAAATTCTCACACAACGCCATATCACCCAGAAGGTAACGGGCAAGTTGAAAGATTTAATCGTACCCTGCTATCCATGCTTCGTACCCTGTCACCAGATTCCAAAAAGGACTGGAAAAATTCACTAGCAAAGGTAGTCCATGCATATAATTGTACTCGAAGTGAAGCTACAGGACAATCTCCATTCTTTCTACTGTTTGGAAGGTCTCCAAGATTACCCATTGATAGTATGTTTGACACTCCAGTAACTGAAAAATACAAGAACTACTCTGAATATGTGAACATATGGACAGATAGAATGTCTGAGGCCTATAAGGTTGCTTCAAAAATAGCTACTCAAGCTGCACAGAGAGGAAAAGAACACTATGACAAGAAAATTCATGGAGCTGAACTCCTACCAGGTAGCAAAGTTCTAGTCAGAAATCTTACTGAAAGAGGAGGTCCAGGAAAACTGAGATCATTTTGGGAAGATACCATACATGTTGTTATTAAAAAGAAGTGTGCAGACAGTCCAGTGTATGAAATCAAACCAGAAACTGGAAAAGGCAGAACAAGGATTTTACATCGCAATTTACTATTGCCATGTGATTATCTACCTAGTGACCAAGGTCAACAGATACCAAAAAGAACCAATGCAAGAAAGCAAGGGAAGGATCGAAATACAACTCAACAACCTACACAGATATCTGAGGGAGAATCAGAAAATGAATCAGATCACGAACAAAGAAACTGGAGATCTTTCATCCCAGTCACCCAGCATGACCACCCAGAGGAAAGTACAGAGCTAAATCCAGAAGCTATTGAGTTCTACCCACATCAGCTGGAAGTAAGTGAGTATGATTTACAAGGAGTCAGAGAGACTGAGCCTATAGATCAAATTGAACAAACTGAGTATGCCTTTGGAGGTATAGAAGAAGAATGCCCAGCAACAGAGAACACAGAACAACTTGTTGAAAGTGATGTAGAGGAGAATGAGGACCTTTCAGATTCACTTCCTCAATGTAGAATACAACCCTACAGGAACAGGAGACAACCAAAGATTTTGACATATGACACTTTAGGTCAACCCAGTAGTGTTACCAGAGTTTCATCTATACAGGTTATAGACAGTATTCCTACATTACCTGTTGACTCTAGCTGGTATTTCAGTTCAGAATGTTTTGCTGAAGACTATAGAATTTTGTAGAAGTGATTATGTTTATTGATCTATTGTTTACTATTTGGGACACTATACCAAAGTTAATTACCAAAACCAGAATAATTATATGTTACTTTTCTGTTGGTTCAAGTAAGACAAAATGTAATTGCATTTGTACTGCAGATATTGTAGGTCAGGCAGAAACAGTTTTAGGTGAGGGAACTAGATGTTACAAAGAGACAAAGTCGGCCGATAAAAGTACAGAGCAGTTGATGGCAATGTTATGCTGCATTGTTGATGTACAATGGGTATTCCGCCATTATGATAAAAGGTATAAAAGTAATAAGATGTTCCCTAGTTTCTCATCATCTTTGTCTAAACTTAGTAACCTATACAAATATGTATAGAAAGGGGTTTTACTAAATAATTGGTTACATGCAACTATATCTTGCCAGGTACTATAGCGCTGTGGGCCTGGTGGGAAGCTGTGATGTAATAGGGAGTAGATGTCACAGGGAGGATGTTTCCTCAAGTAACTTGGTTACTACTTACCATTGGCTTCCTATGGTTACTACTAGACAAGTAAAAGAATGTTTTCTTAAAAACATTCTGCGTATGTCAGGGACGACATAACAAATTTGTGGGGGAGAGTGTAAGAGGTGTAGAAAATAGGCAGCCCCATAAAATTTAAATCCAAAGCCTAATACCTAATATAACAGTAATCTATCTTTGTCAATAGAAGATACTAGTGATTGCATTTTTATTGTACCATCACAAGAGGGCAGAACTACTTCCTGTGATAATAGGAAGACACAGAAGTAGGAACAAAAAGTCTAACACTTTGTTTCCTACAGGACAGTGATTACAGTGAACATATCCAGTCACATGTAATTAAGGGTTTTCTGTGTTTGTTACAGGTAAGCAGGAGGCTGTTTAACATGATAAATAGGACAACATGACTTAACATGTGCCCTGGTGATCAGTGAATGACGCTGTTACTATTATACAATCAGATTACTTGTTGCATAAATGTGAATATATATGGCAGCTATGTGATTTGGCGCTAAGATACAGGGAATGTGATTTCTCTATTGTAATACACTATTGTTATGCAGAATAGGTCACTAGCATATCTGCAGAGGTCTAGATATTCAGTATTGCAATTAAAGATGTTTATTAATGTATATGAAAATACTTATTAATGTATATGGAAATATTTAGTAATGTATAGAGGACAGTGATTACAGTGAACATATCCAGTCACATGTAATTAAGAGTTTTCTGTGTGTGTTACAGCCATTCCTAATAAAGCACTTCTGGTTTCACCCGACCCATCCTTCACACAGTTGAATTATTTACCGTATGTGCAACATATACAGTTGAGCTCGAAAGTTTGCATACCCTGACAGAAATTGTGAAAATTTGGCATTGATATTGAAAATATGACTGATCATGCCAAAATATGCTCTTTTATTGAAGGATGATGATCATATGAAGCCATTTATTATCAAATAGTTGTTTGGCTCCTTTTTAAATCATAATGATAACAGAAATCACCCAAATGGCCATGATCAAAAGTTTACTTCCCCAGAAAGAACCAGTTAAACTCAGCAGCCCCTGTGGGGGTAGCGCTACAGTACATATCATGTAAGTGTAAGTTATGTGTGTGCTATGTCTGCCTGATTTATTTTGTTTAGTCATTTATTTTATATGATTTTTCATCGTTTTTTTTACGGGCTCATTCACATTACAATGCACATAAAAACAAACTCTGCAGTGCATTGCTTTTTCGCTAATTTTTATGCCTGTTTATGCACATTTTCCTGTGTTTTTATGCAAGTTTATCTGCATATGATCTTTTTAAAAGGCATGTTTCTTCTGACCTATTGTTATGGGTGAGAGGTGCATTGCAGTGTGTTCTGGCACATTTATATGCGTTTTTGTGCGTTGCAGTATGATATTATTCAAATATGTGGCATCAAATTGCACAGCACTAAAAAGCAGAGAAACACAGCGTTCTGGTGTGCACATGACACATAGAATACTATTGTTTTTCTATGTGTCATTGCACTTACCTGCATTTTTCTGCATGGAATGTAACCTGCCACAGTCTGAAATGCCATTTTTGTACACATGTTCTTTATATGGAGAAGTCAGGGTCTAAATGTATGTAATTATATAAAAACACAGCAGATTTTCTGTGATTTAAACCCCCTTTGATAGTTTGTGACAAACAATAATTATTTCTCTAATATTGTAGGCTAACCCCCCAGCTGATGCAATAACTGACCACCAAGAGACCAGCTTGTTCAATATGTCTGCACCTCCTAATGCCCCGGCCAGCCTGTAAGTCACAATCTGTTCATAGCATCCAGTCTGAAGCAGTCTTATGTGATGAGGGGGTAATACTCTTAGATTATTTGCTTATATCTGAACGGACTGAAATCTAGTCTTCGGTCAGACTGAATCCAACTTTGAAATCGTGCAACTACACTTGAATTTGCACGATTTCAATGTCAGATGTCAGTCCGACTTCAGGTGCGACTTGTTAGACATCTGTGCGACTTCATGCGCAGATGTCTATGCAAGTCGCACCTGAGCTTGCAAAAAGTAGTATATGAAGTACTTTCAAAATTGGTGTGACTTTGACGGAGTCGAAATCGCACCAATATGACCGCTTCCATTGCGACAATAAGGTGCGACTTGTCATGAGATTTGAAACTATCAAATTGCATGACAAGTTGCAACAGTGTGACCGAGGACACACATATTAAGGAATATTGACAAATTTACTTAAACCAAGAAAGTGGTTCACATCTTTGGGGGTATTAAAGTGAACCTGTGCTTTGTCCAGGCCCTGGATAGTCTTGGGAGGAATAACTAATTCTGTCAAGATTTTATTACTATCTATGACCCTCTTGGGGCAATTCCCACTTACTTCCTGTCCCTGTGAGAGCCTGTGACTGCAGGAAAAGAAATGAGAGGAATGGTTGTCACCACGGCAGGAAGACACAGACAGTATTTATAAACTGACATAAATTGTTACCCTTCCACATTTTACTATAAAAAAAGTGTTTTGTTGCAGTCTCTGTTCCCACTAGAGAGATTTATTTTCACTTCCTGTCCTGAAAGGAAGTGATGAGAAATCTACTCAATCGATCCACAGACCATAGTAAATACCTCTGCAGGGCAAGCAAACTTCTGAGGCTTAATGACTATATTCTGCTCTGTCCTTGCTGCCTATACAAAGCAGAACTACACTGCATCTGAGCACCACAAACCAAAAATGACTTTGAAAAATACCACCCTAGAATTTCTGGCCGTGGCCATCTTGAGTAAGGACAAATGATTCATGTAGCATTTATTTCCTGGAATCCATCTGCCTTTAGCTCAGGCATGTAGGCAGGACTCCAAAGACTACTGGACTCCTGGGATATATAACATCATTTGCCTAGGCTTGGAGACCAGGAAGTAACTGAAGAAATGTAACAAAATGTTTAAAACAAGCAAATATGATTTACATTCCTACCTATTTACTAATGCTAGCAGAATACGGATTACAAATAGTCAATGTTAATTGAGAGTGTGAAGTTCCGCTTTAAGATTATTCTCATGTATGTAATAATGACTAGAGAAGAAACCATATAGACATGTAAAACCCAGTCAGTGTGGATGGTTCACATTTATGCTGGCTATTCTCAGATATAAAATCCATGCAGTACCAAGACAAGGTCCTTTATCACTCAAGGAAAAGGTGCCAAAGTCCCCCCTCCATACCCTTCCAATTTGACCAGTCATTGACACAGATTAGGCAATGATGTAATGTCTATGGAGCAACTGCAGATACCACTGGATGAGCCTGAGTGCTAAGGCTCACTGGAGGAAATAATGATTGAATGAGTTGGAAAACCTTATCCCATCACTATTTTCTTCCTCATAGGTTGAAGCCATTGGTGTTTGTAACTTGCTTCCAGGGCCAAGCTTAGGTGTAGCAGAAAAGGCGGTTGCCTTAGGCACATCAGTAATAGAGGGGTGCAAAAATGGCAAGACCTGCAACTTATGCTGCTGAAGTAGTACACAGCTCATGAAGAGGATAAGAGCACACTTTGGCATTTTTGCCTAAGGTGCTTGAAGACCTTGACTGGCACTGTATGCCCCCATAGTCCTAAACATGCTTAGGTAAGTGAACAGCAAGATGTCTGAAGCTGGCGCGTGTGTATGCCCTCTGATGCCTTAAAGTGGAAGTCCGGGCTAGCACTAAGCTTAAAAGAGAAGTATAGTCAAAGCTCTTTTGGCTGTACTTCTCTTATGAATCACAGGAGTGCCGCTCGATCGGCACTCCTGTGAATATCTTGCAGGGAGCTTCCCACAGTTAGGCCACAGAGGGTGCTGGCTTCCCTTATTCTTAGTCACTCAGAACAGGTTCCTCAACATGTAGTGACTCAGAGGCCTAGGGTTACAAGGGGTCAGATGAGTCCACTGCCTTTCCTTCACCTGGGCCCGTGGTTAAGTCCTCAGATGAGTCAGTACAGTCTGTGCTACTGAATAAAATAGATGGGCCCCCCATGCTCTTAACATCAATGGAGTCAGGCTCTAGGTCTTGGGAAGCTGGAGACTCGAGTATGAGGGGCGGCGGGAACCAATCAGTTGGAGCTTCATGCACCGGGGGATGATATGCGTTGTCAAACGCCTCCTGGGGCAGTCACCACTCAGCACACAAAGTCTCAGCATGTTCTGATGCAGTCTCTTTTTGGGTCGGGGCCCTCAGAGACCAGGTAATAGAGTGGGGAAGGTGGGAAAAGCTGCCCCACCACCCTGTGATTGGGTGTGCTCCAACCCACTTGGGCTCCAGCTTTCTTCCTCTCGTGTGCTTGGTGTTCTTAACCAACCAACACATGTCCCCCGGTTGTAGTGGTAGCTCGCTCAGAACAGGGTCAGAAGACAATTTTTTGTGTTTATCTGCTTGGCCTTTTGCATTCGCTCCCAATGCTCCTGTACCCAAGAACTGGGTGTTCTTGGCGGGAGGTGCTTTGGAGTTCCCAATAGGAGGTCCACGAGCATTTGGCATATCGCCCAAACATCAGGAAGAAGGGTGTGTGCCCAGTGGACTGTGTTGTTATAGGCCCACACCATGGCTCCAACGTGTTGATGCCAGCAATCCCGGTATCTCAGTTCTAGAGTCTGTAGCATGCCCAGCAGGGTGCGGTTAAACCGCTCACTGGCCCCATTTCCTTGAGGGTGGTAGGGGGTGGTGTGGGACCTCCAAATACCACTGAGGTGGCACAGTTCCATCATGATCATGGATTCGAAGTTTGAACCTTGATCCAAAAGTATCCGCTACAGGCAACCATAGGGTTAAATGATGTGTGGCAGAAGAGCTTGGCGGTGCTGACAGTTGTATGGGCTTTTGTAGGCACCACCACTGCAAATTTAGTGATGCGGTTAATGAAGACCAGTGCATACTAATACCAGAAAGGTGCACTGGAAATTGTCAGAAAGTCCATGGTCACCAACTCAAATGGCTCAGAGGTGGTGATAATCATAGGTGTTACCTTCTCAGGCGATGCTTTGTGGATGGTACAGCTTTTGCACTCCTGGCATGCTTTGAGTACCCAGTGTGGCAAATGGAGACAAAAGAAGTACCTCTGAACCAGTGACTCAGTTCGATCTGCCCCCAAATGGCCTCCCATGGTGTAGAGTACTTGACAGATTTCCAAGACTGAGGGACCACAACTTGAGGGATACCCTGTTGTTCAGAAGGGATGCAGGCTTGATGGTAGAGTATATTGTCTCATAACTCCAGCCAATCCCATTATCTCACGATTGCCCTATTAACAGAGGACAACTTTTGGCACTCCCGAGAGGTAGGCTTGTACTTCTGTGAGAGGTTGTGCTGCACTTGTTTGAAATCTGGGTCCTTTAGTTGGATCAGTGCTCATTCCTCCTGCCCATAGAGCTCTGCTGTCTTGATCTGTGGGCCATGATCTCGTTCCTAAATGGTATACGAGGCAGGACAGGAGCGACCTCTGTCTTCCAGGTTAGAGTCCACATCCTCTCCTGGGCGCTCCACTGGAAAACGGGACAGGGCAAGCAGGACTGAGCTCCCTTGGCTTGTAAAGTATCTTGAGTTTAAACCATGCCAAGCAGGCTGCCCATTTCTGCTCCAATGCCCCTAATTTTGCAGTTTCCAGGTAGGTCAGCAGGTTGTTGTCAGTAAAGACCCCAATGTCGGCCCCCATGATCAGGGAGTAGGCTCCTGCTGGCATATGCAATCAGCCTCTCTTGGCCATCCTGCAACTGGACCAGGACAGCACCTGGTCCCTGGAGTCTTCCGTACATGTACACCTGGAAGGGCTGGGTGTAGTCTGAGTCGGCCAGTAATGGGGCAGAAGTCAGTTTCTGCTTAAGTGTCTCAAAGGCCTGCTGTTGGGATTCGTACCATTGGGCTTGGATGGAAGGGGAGGGTCCACCGTTCCTCTAGGTACTGAGTAAGTAGGGCAGCTATCTGGGTAAACTTCAGGATATAACGCTGGTAATATCCTACCAGACCCAAGAAGGAGCGTAACTCCCTGATGGTTTTGTGGGTGCCAATCTTGGACAGCTTGTACTTTGCCTGGATATGGGGTCACGCCTCTGGCTTTGACAACATATTCCAAGTACTGTATCTTTTGCCTCACAAGGTGGCCCTTGCTGGAATTGAGGTTTAGTCCATATTGAGCCAAACAGGAGAACACTTGGTCCAGATGTTTCACATGTTTTATTAAACGTCTTGGAGAAGATGATAATGTCATCAAGGTAAACCAGCAGTCTCAAAATTTAAATCCCCAAGACATCTCTCCATTAGGTGCTGGGAGTGTTGCTGAGGCTGAAGGGCATGCAATTAAACTCGAACTATCCCAGGGGTGTAATAAAGGTGTTTTTTTTTCCTTGTCTTGGTCTCATAAAGGGACTTGCCAGTAGCCACTGGATAGGTCCAAGATGGAGAAGAACTTGGCTTGTCCAAGTACCATCAGGGATTCCTCAACTCAAGGAAGGGGGTTGGCGTCCCTGTGGCTGCATGCGTTCAGTTTGCTATAGTCCATCCAGAACCGCAAACTGTTGTCTTTCTTGAGCACCAGTGCAATGGAAGCAGCCCAATGGCTGCAAATTTCCTGGATCACTCCACCTTGTATCATATTGCAAAGTAGCTCCTTGGTACAACTCTAGGGGAATATCACAGTACAACTCCAGAATGGGCAGTGTGTCCCCGTCAGGAGCGCTCCTGCTCCATCTCAGCTGCTAGTTTCATTCCAGCATCCTGGTTTTGGATATAATACATTCTCCCTGTCTGTCCACTTGCAAGGTGATTGATGTGGCCAGTCTCTGGCTGGAGACTAAACCTGATTTAAGTCAGCCAAGTCTGCAGTCTCATGCTTGTGATATTTAATTTGTAACACATGCTCCAAGCTCCCTGTTTGTATGCCCTGCTTGCTAGCCTGGATTTCATCATTGACGTCCTTGAATCTGACATCGACTACTCTCTGAGCTCTGCCTGCATTTTGACTACTGATTTGAACCTGACTAATGCAGCCAGCACGAGTGTACCTGACTGTTGCCACACCAGTCCCAGTGTCACCAGATTGGTGCAGTATGCAACAGTGCAGGGGTAGAAGCCTGTCCAACGGGGTTCAGCACGGCAGATGGAGACCAGCCATCCACTCCTGTCACCCTTTCTCCGGCCATGAGTGCAGAGTCCTCTGTGGATGCCTCCCAAGCATAGGTTCCTGTAACTGCAAGCTCCATGGTGGACACAATGGAAGAAATCATGGCTGCTGAGCCTACTTTGTGCCTCACTTCGATAGATGCAGCATTGGTCTAATACTGCATCTTTCTCACACTGGGTCAAGGACCGAGAACTGAGTGATCAAACACCACTGAACGCTGAGCTCTCGGTCTTCAGCCTGCAGAGAGACAAGAACAGTGTTCTTAACCCCAACACCAGTCTCAGTATTACCAGACTAGTGGAAGGCAGTAACCATGTTCCTGATCACCACCACATCAGTCCCAGTATTAAAGATGAGTGTAGGCCAGCAGCAGTGTTCCTGATCACCGTCCCACCAGTCCTAGTGTCTCCAGACTGGTACAGGCTGCAACAGTGCTCATGTTAGATGCCACGCGCCTGATCCAGCTGCCATGAGAGATCGACGCGTGGAGAACCTGGTGGCGTATGCTAGGAAGGTCGAGGGTGACATATTTGAGTCTGCCAATAGCCGGGTATGTATTGTACTACAGTGTCTTACAGAATTTTGTTGATTAGAATGATAAGAGAGATATGAAGATGGCTTCAATTACTGACCTTCTTCTGAAAGTACTAGTAGTCTGGATACTGTGTTATACTATATTTACATTTATTAATACAATTTTGTATCTAAAGGTTTTTTTCTGCATGCAAGACTTCATTTGATGAAGCAGGATTGTGACTTGCTCCCTGTTTAAAGTCCAACTCTAGATTGGAAATGCATCCCCTCCCTCAACCCCTTCACCCCAGCATTATCATCACTTGTAGTGCAGGGTGCAAAAGCTTAGCAGTGGGTTAAACGTGTAACTGGAATTTGGCTTTATACAGTAAGTGATTTTGCACTTCCATCATAGGGAGGCCGGCAGATCACTTCTGCTGTTAACACTCACAGCAGAAGCCGATCTGCGAGTGCCGGTGAACAGACATCTGCTGGCACCTGCCAATCGTTGGGCAGGACACAGAACAGAGCTCTGCCTAGGGAGGGGGGTGAAGAATCATGTGTCCCTGCAATCATGTATCCTTCACTTCCCCTTGCAAAAGCACTACCTAGTGTACACCAAGCGCATAGCTAGGCACACAGTTAACCCTTTTATCATCCAAGATGTTTAACCCCTTCCCAGCCAATGTCATTAGTACAGTGACAGTGCATATTTATAGCACTGATCACTGTATTGGTGTCACTGGTTCCCACAAAGTGTCAGCTAGTGTCAGTTAATATAAAAATGTCCGCCACAATATCGCAGTCCCGCTATAAGTAGTTGATCGCCCCATTGCCAATATTAAAAAAAAATGTTTTTAAAATTCCAGTATATGTACCATAGTTTGTAGACGCTATAACTTTTGCGCAAACAGATCAAAATATGCTTATTGGGATCTTTTTACCAAAAATATGTAGCAGAATTCTGGCCTAAATTTATAAAGACATTTGATTTTTTAAATTTTGTTTTGGATTGGTTTTATAGCAGAAAATAAAGTATATATATATATTTTTTTTTAAATTCAGTCTTTTTTCATTTATAACTCAAAAAATTAACGCAGAGGTGATCAAATACCACCACAGACATCTCTACTTGTGAGGAAAAAATTGCATAAATTTCATTTATGTACAGCGTTGCATGACTGCGCAATTGTCAGTTCAAGTAACGCAACGCCGTATCGCAAAAAAGGCCTGTTCAGGAAAGTGGGTAAACCTTCTGGAGGTCAAGTGGTTAAAGCAATCCTGTGTTCTGCCCATGCAGAGAGTTTTTAAGGGACCATGGATTTTAAAGATAATGATTGTGTAATAGTGGAATTTAGTTACTTTCTGTTTGTCTGTTTACCTTTGTCTATTTCATTTCATCCAGGATGAGTACTACCATTTGATTGCAGAGAAAACTTACAAAATCCGAAAGGAACTAGAGAAGAAGAGAAGGTTACGCCAAGAGAATGTTATGAAGAATCAGACCTTATAAATACACTATGTGGCCAGAAGTTTGTGAACACCCAGCCATTCCCCCTGAAGGGGAAACCCATACCCATGGGTTTTAATAAAATTTTGACTGCTGAAGCCAGATTGGAAAGTAGATGTATTTATTATACAAGCATGCAGAGCTAGCTGCATGCAGGGAGAGAAACACAATAAATAGTATTGGATTCTAAAGAAAACTCTGTCTAACTAATGATTTCTAATACAATTTATATGTCCTAAACTGGATGGGACTTAGCTATCTCACTTTCTTTGATGTTCCATCTGTGTAGTAGTTGTTGACCAGAATTTTACGGAAGTGCTGCACTATTTAGGAGATAAAGAACATTTTTTACTTTAATGCATTCTCTGCATTAAGGTAAAAAATGCTCCAGTGGAAGTATCGCCCCCCTTTATACTTACCTGAGTCCTATCTCAATCCAGCAGAGAGTGGGGGTGGGGTGAGCCGCACTGTGTTTTTCTATAGACACACACAGTCCGGCACAGAAGCAAGCCCACAGTTGTGCCCCAATAAGAAGCTGCTTCCTGAGCGGTGCACAGAGAAGTGGAGGAGCCTACAGCCCTGGCAGGGGGCCCAGAAGAGGAAGTTTTGGGCCTCTTTGTGCAATACCATTGCACAGGGCATATAAGTATAACGTATATAGGTTGAAATTAGCCAGATAGGTCCTGCTCCAAATGGGAGGGTAGGGGTTAATGCCTTCCAGGCTCTCTGGCTTTTTTTGGCGGGATCTTTGGGTCGAACCCACTGCAACTGTGATATAAAAGGGGATGGTGGGCCGAGTCCAGAGTTTTGGAGTGATTGCCTGGTCTTGCTTCTTCTGTGTTCCACGGTCTTGCCCATTTTCCCAGTTCCCAGAGGAGAGATACACCTGAAAAGAGTACAAATATGTCATAGTCTGCCATCAAGATGTAAAGTTGTCAAAACTTTACTTTCAAAGACTCCAGTGCTGGAGAATGCCTCAGAAGGACTCTGTGTAGCCTGGTTAGAAGTAGGGACTAGGGACTTAGGATTTTGACTGTTTTATTGAAGCTCTACTGGATTGTTATGTCTGCTTGGATTCTATTGTAATGTTGCACTTTAATACAAGTAAAGCATTAAACTTTGCCTCCTGTCTGGTCTGAAGTCCTTGAAAAGGGTGCATTGCACGTAAATGGCACTATCACGCACTCTACAGCATGGGGTATGAAGAGTCAGCACGTTAAGAGTCATTCTAGTGGAAGTTATACATGTGGTTGCCATGAGCAATGAAGGTACAGTCAGCAAGCAGCCTGTCAAAATGTGTACCTGTTATAGGTAGAATTGCCTCTAGCCACCAGGGAGATGTTGTTGACACTCCTGACGCCTCATTCCGTCTCCCTTAGCTAGAACGGAACTTCAGTGCACAGGTCCCATCCTGTAAAGAGGTACGGAAGTTCAAGACTTAAAGCCAAGTTCACTTTTGAGTCTGCGCACGATGGTGTTCCATGCTGCTACTGGGACTGGTAGTGGGAAACACTGGACAGGTGACTGTGGTCAGTGTTCGACATGTCCTGTCTAATTGCAAGTTACAGTAGAAGGATATCATTTACACTGAGACTTAACTGGAGAACAGTGCAAGTGTACATGGTGTACATTCATCTCTAATAGTAGGGGCCTGCCCTAAGACCAAGTATTTCTTGGCAGCCAGCTTAGCATTGTCCTAAGGCATTGGTGAAAGCGGCACAAAGGTACCCCTTTTGTGTGAAGTAGGAGAGACCCTATACAAGGTGCCTAGTGTAGCCCAGAAGAACCCACCCTTGCTTGGCACTCAGTGGGGAGGGAAAACATGGAGGATGTGACAAACAACCACCACCTTGCCCTTTACATGTACAGTATGTTATGTAAAAAAAAAACCTGAACCTTTACAAACAGTTTTAAATCACATTTTTTGTAGAGTTAGGCAGGTTTAGAACATCTGACAATGTTTTTATTGCTGTTTGTGCCATCCTGTCCAGGTTACTCCTCATTTCTTTCACAGGTGTCACAGGGACAGGACGTAAGAGAAAATCTCCCCAATGGAGTTACAGATAGAAAAACCTTCCAGAATTATTAACTCTGGCTAAAAGGGTAGCACTTCCACCTGGCAGCACTAGGATCGTCGGTTCGAATCCCATCCACGGCACCACCTGCCTGGAATTTGCATGTTCTCTCTGTGGTTGCATGGGTTTCACCCCACACTCCAAAGACATGCTGGTAGGTTAATTGGCTCCTGTCTAAATGGACCCTAGTATGTAAATGCATGAATGTGAGTTATGGACCTTAGATTGTACGCTCCTTGAGGGTTAGAGACTGATGTGAATTTACAATATATATATGTAAATTGACAGAGCTATATAAGTACCTGTAATAATAATATTTAACGCTTCCCCATTCTATGCAAAACTAGAAAAAGTTTCTGGTTAGGCTTTAAAGGATATCCAAACCTAGAAACCAAATGTAATGCACTGCAGCTTCAAACGATCCATTATGCTCAATCCGCAGATCCGAACCATCCTGCGGGGATCGTCGGCATGCAACCTATACGGGCTGACACCGGACCCGCTCCACGAAAAGGTAAGTTGTAAAGAAAGCCGACGATCCCCACAGGATGGATCAGATCTGTGGATTGGGGAGTATAATGGATCGGAGTCCGATCCATTATGCTCAATCCGCAGATCTGATCCATTCTGCGGGGATCGTCGGAGGGGGTGTCACCAAGCGTTATTGCACCGGGTGACACCAACCCTAGTCACGCCCCTGATGTAAGGTGTACTGCTATTACTCACGTGGATCTGTTTTCTTCTCTCTCTGGGACGGAATGTGCCCAGAGAGAGAAGATTTAATAATTTCCTGTACCTGTGTAAATGTAATCACAGGTACAGGAAGATCTCTGAAAGGGCAGGGATCATTCAGAAGATCCAGGTCAAACATCACTGGCCTGAATCTGTTGATTGATTGGTCAGGCACCAAATCACGGCAGTGGTGGGTCGGCGGGTACGTGCGCGGTCGCGCACGTATATATACGTGATGTCGCACAGAGAGTCCCCCCTGTAGCAGTATTTCAGCTATAGTGCGGACTTAAAGCAGTTAAGATAGTACCCATTACCCTCAATTTCCAACCACTGATTCAGCATCTCCCACCCTTTAGCTGTGTGATGAAGTGATGAAAAGTCCAGGTTAACAAACAGACACTTCACAGGCAGAGCAAGGGCAAGATAATAGAAATACACAACAGTTCCATGGGAGGAAAGCAATGGAAAAAAAACACCCACCTCCAGAATGCCCTTAAGACAGATGCACTGTATACAGGACACTGGCACACGGCTATTTTTATACAAACTCAGAATAAAATGGAATATTTATTGAACAGTAACAAGGATGAAATAAAAGAAACACACAACTCATATAGTGTTATAGTGGTGCTAAATAAATAATAAATAAAAAAAATGTGAAGTGAATACCGCAAAATAAATGTGACCAAAAATTAATAAAACATCGGTGATTAACCTGATAAAAAAATCAATTTAAATGAAAGGTGATCAAAAGTCCATGAAAAAACATAATAAAGTGATCCAAAGTCCATAAACTCAATTCTTCTCCTTCACTGCGTACAATAGACTGATAACCAAGTGCTTCACAGAAATCCCCCACATGGATGTGCACTCACCACAGATAATTGCCTTCCAGTCTTGTGGTTGGCAAACAAGCTTCCTGGGATAATCTTCCTGTGATGGAGGTGTAGGTGAGACAGAACACACGCAGAGAGCTGTCGGCACACAAGGTTTTTATTGAGGGATTTGGGGCACTTGATCGGTGCAGCAAGGGTTAAGTCCGGGGCACACAGCAGAGGGACAGTTCAGGCAGGTAATGGGTAAAGTCCAGGCTACAACATGGCAGTTCAGACAGACAATGGGTAAGTCCGGGCACACAGCAGAAGGGCAGGCTGGCAGACAATGAACAATCCGGGCACACAGCAGAGGGGCAGTTCAGGCAAAGATAATCCGGGCACACAGCAGAAGGCAGCTCTGGAAAAATCAGGACATGATTTCTAAACTGCCATCACTCCCTCATTTTCAAGTCCACCTACACAAATCTTACATCAAAACGTTCAGCTATCCCTGGTGCCACTAAAAATGTCCACGGCTAAGCCATAGTCCTAATAGTTTTCACAATATGACCATTTGTTTGCAACTCATGCCGCCCATTGACATTCATTGAAACTCCACTCTAGCCACCTCAAATTTGAAGGGCAATTTCTAAACTGCGACTGTGCATTCATTTTTAATATTTCAGAGGCATACTATGCATCAAAATGTAGGTCTGGGTCTTGTGATTCTCACAATATAAAGCTCTTCACTGTAGGATTTATAATTTTTAAAACTACGACCATTTGAAGATGCCAGTGAAGTGAGCAATTTGGAGCAGTTTGTTTTTAACCGCTCTTCTCTGCCCTATTTGAAATCTAATTTTGAATTTGTGACAGTTTGGCCGGCTTCTGGTTAAAGGTTTGGAAATAAGTTTTCTACAGTAGAGAGTATTTGAGGTGTTTCAACTAGCTACATTTATGAAAAGAAATTAGAGCTGTGTGAATATCATCATGCCATCTAAAGGAAAGAGATCTAAAGCTGCAAAGATATGCTGGATTAAACTGGACCTTTCAGACCCACGCTTTCGGGATCCAGAGCCCCACAGCAGCATAGTTGAAATGGAGGCCCACTCCATAAAGTTACTCTGCCCAGTCCAACCTTTTCACAGTTACTCCAACCACTCCAACCACACAACAGTTACTCAAGACACTCCACCCAGTTACTCCGCCCACTCCAGTTGTAGACTACTGGTGGAGGCAAGAACACTTCACACAATTTCCCCAGAAATTGTAGATTTTCTAGTTCTTATTCTTATTATAGCCAAATTTACCACCCTAACTCCTCCCACAGTTTTTACACTACATAGACAGTAATATACGTGCGGATTGTTCCCGATTGGTGTGCTATTACTTTGTGGAACGTTTCGCCAAATGGTTCACGAAATATCAGCGTTTTTGTGGTGAAATTGGTCCCATAGGAATGAATGGCGGAATGTTCAAAACTAGAGTGGGAGCTGACAAAAGCTAGAGTGTGAGCTGAAAAATCAGGACATGATTTCTAAACTGCCATCACTCCCTCATTTTCAAGCCCACCTACACAAATCTTATATCAAAACGTTCAGCTATCCCTGCTGCCACTAAAAAAGGGCCACGGCAATTTCTAAACTACGACTGTGCCTTCATTTTTAATATTTAAGAGACATACTATGCATCAAAATGTAGGTCTGGGTCTTGTGATTCTCACAATATAAAGCTCTTTGCTGTAGGATTTATAGTTTTTACTCTGCCCAGTCCAACCTTTTCACAGTTACTCTAGCCATTCCAACCACACAACAGTTACTCAAGCCACTCCACCCAGTTACTCCGCCCACTCCAGTTGTAGACTGGTGGAGGCAAGAACACTTCACACTTTTTATATAGCGCCAAAGGGTTTGCTCAGCGCTGTACAGTAGCAAGGGGGACAGAACATGAGACAAGACAGTAACAATACAATACACAAGGGGTTTGAGGGCCCTGCTCTTTCGAGCTTGCAATCTAGGAGGGAGGGGAAGGTGGTACAGGAGGAGATGGCTGTGGGGGATGGAGTGGTGGGAGGAGTGGAGGAGGTTAGTTGTTAGGTGAGGTCGAGTGTTAGGTGAGGTTGGGGTAGGCTTCCCTGAAGAGGAGGGTTGTCAGGAATCTAGGAATGACCAGAAAGGTGTGGACTGACACAGGGAAACGCATGTCTCAGGTACAGTATAATACAGTTTATTATTAGCCACCCAGATATATATATATATATATATATATATATATATATATAAACACACAGTGAGCAAACCAACCTTCCACTAATCTTAGGAGGTGCAGGAATACAGGCGTAGTCAGGGCTGGAGAGGTGGAACGGTCAGGCCGGCCGTAGGGTTCTGTAATGACCGTTTGGTGGTACCTCTAGCGGTCCCCAGGACAGGATTCCCCAGGGCGCGGAGTCTAAGTCCCAGTCTGCTTATTCACCAGGGCCCCTGATGGTGGGGATGGACTTGGAGCAGACAGGAACCAGGTCGCGGCCCCTGAGTACACCTGCTAGTGGTAGAGGGATCCGCCAGAGGTATGTGCAGGTAGAAAGCCTGATGTGAAGAGGCAGAAGGTGTGAGCAGGGACGGCTGGATCCGTGCAGGATGGATGGATGGCAGAGTAGTTAGCGTGGTCAGACGGGCCAGGTCAGCAATGTGCGGGCGGCAAGGTACCAAAGGAGCAGGCAGAGAATGGTCAGGGTCACAAGCCGGGTTCAGTAACTCACGGGCAGCATGGTACAGGGGATCAGCCAGAAGGATGGTCAGGCAAGCCAGGGGTTCAACAGGAGACGGTCAGCAGAGGACAGGATCAAGCAGGGTCAGCAACAAAGCAGGAACACAGGATACCAGGTACAGAGGCTCATGGGAAACCATACACCAAGGCCCAGATCACAGGCCTGGTCATGCCTTAAATACACCTTCTGCAATCAGCCCCAGGTTTGGCTGATTGCAGAAGTGAGTTTCTGGCTGCTGAGAGCACCCGCTGGTCAGCTCTGGTACTGCAACCCACACAGCAGGTGAGTCCCACCACCAGTGCTGAGTCCATTCCTGACAAGGGTTTTCAGGGTGCGCCTGAAGGTGAGGAGGGTAGTCTGATGGATTGGGGTAGGGAGTTCCAGAGGATGGGGGAAGTCCTGGAGAAGTCCTGCAATTGGGCGTGGGAGGAGGAGACCAGGGAGCTAGAGAGTAGGAGGTCCTGTGAGGAGCAGAGGGCACCGGTAGGGTAGTATTTGGGTATCAGGTCAGTTATGTAGTTCGGGGCGGCATTGTGAATGGCTTTGTAGGTCAGAGTTAGCAGTTTGAATTTGATATGCAAACTGTTGTAATTCCTACACTGTTCACCTGATTTGGATGTAAATACCCTCAAATTAAAGCTGACAGTCTGCAGTTAAAGCACATCTTGTTTGTTTCATTTCAAATCCATTGTAATGGTGTATAGAGCTAAAAATTTTAGAATTGTGTAGATGTCCCAATATTTATGGACCTGACTGTACTTCAATTTGTATTGGGATTCAAGTTTTATGGACTGTATATTTGCGCTTTTATATGTATTTTATCTTGATTAACCATTGAATAAAGTATTGAATGTGTACAGGAATAGCACTGTTCTTTAGAAACATTCTGACTACAATTATTCTGTGATTTACAGATAGCCAGACAAAATAGCATTTTCAGAAATGGTATGCAAAGGCTGCAACCATATTTCTCCCATGACAGGTCTATTTTCAATTGGCAGTGTTGACTGCATGTGTTAATGTTCAAGCTGAACATTCTGTGAATGTCTCCCGCCCTTCTAGGAGGAACATTTTCACTTTCATTTCTGCTTCGCTCGTTTCAGCATGGCGTCTGTCAATCTACAAGAAGAGCTGGACTGCTCCATCTGTCTGGACATCTATAAAGATCCTGTGTCACTAAGATGTGGACATAACTTCTGCCAAGACTGTGTGGTGTCTGCACTGAAAGCACAGAAGTCCAGACTGTATACCTGTCCCGAATGTAAAGCTGAATATGCTGAGTGGCCTCTACTAGAGAAAAACAGGAAGCTACGAAACATAGTGGAAGGTTTCCTATCTATCCAGAGAGACCAGGAGAAGATATGTACGTATTGTGTTAAATCTTCTACACCCGCTGTTAAGACCTGCCTCCATTGTGAGATCTCTCTGTGTGCAGAGCACCTGGAGGCCCACAACAATAACTTGGATCATGTTTTAACGGAACCCACCTCCTCCTTCGGTAATAAAAAGTGCTCCATCCACAAGAAACCTTTGGAGTTCTACTGCTGTGAAGATACTACTTGTCTGTGTACCTCCTGTTGTTTGGTTGGAAAGCACAAGGGACATGATGTGATTCTTGTAGAAGAGGCTGCCGAGCAGGTGAAGGAGAGACTAAAAAATGCTTTGGTTAAACTTACTCCACTGCAAGACAAACTTGAAAAACAAGTTCGAAGTCTGCAGGAGCACAAGAAAAAAGTGCAGGGGAAAGCACATTCTGAAAAACAACAGGCTACCAACCTGTACAAAGATATCAGAAGACAGGCAGAGGTCCAAGAGAAACAAGTCCTAAGCGACATCTCCAAGGTGGAAGAACATGTTTTACTCAAAGTCTCTGATGTGATCAAGGAGGTGGAATCACAAAAGACCAAGCTGTCCAAGAAGATACGTGAAATGAAGAAGCTGAGTGACATGACTGATTCAATAGCTCTTCTGCAAGAACAGCAAGCAAATGTAGATGAAGATTCTGAGGGCCAAGATGTAAAAGTCAATAAAGATCTGGACATCCCTGGTCTGGATGAGGTTTTGGTTATGTTGACTTTGCATAAATCCATTACTGATTTTGTGAACAAGGCAAACTTGAAAGTTTCTTCCCACATAAAAGAGGCTTCTGACATGTTATTGGATGTCAACACTGCGCATATGAATGTGGCTTTATCCCATGACCTGAAGGTAGCATCATTTTACACAACACCTCAGGTCAGGTCAGAATTACCGGGGAGATTTACATTCTGGAGTCAAGTGTTGAGCACCAAGAGCTTCTCCTCAGGACAACATTTCTGGGAGATAGAAACCAGTCACTTTGGACTGTGCGAATTTGGGGTGTGCTACCCTAGCATGGAAAGGCATAAAGAAAGGTCTGGTATTGGAGAAAACAACAAGTCCTGGAGCTTACGACTTGCTCCGAATAAATATTTAGCTATGCATAATTCAGAAACACAGGAAGTTTCTCGCACGTCTCCCTGCTTGAGATATGTCGTGTACCTGGATTACAAGTCTGGACACTTGTCCTTCTATCAGCTGTGCGATACCATCCTACATCTCCATACCTTCAAGGCAACCTTCACCGAGCCCCTGCATGCTGCATTCTATGTGGATGATGGCGCTTGGGTAAAGATAAAAAGTTAAAAGGGGTACTCTGCTTTCTGACTGGTGCAAAACAGGTTCCAAAGTTTGAATTTGTGTATTTAAAACCTGAACTAGGTTTTTTATTGTATACTCACATTGGAAATGACATGATCTCGTAAGTATGTATATCTCATACTGAGAGTTCGCTGTGGAAGCTCTCAATTACTGTAGTAGTCACCGCTATTACAGTGATCGTCACTGTCTTCTGGGTCTTGTGGCAAGCAGCTGCCCCACGTCACACTGATCACAGGGGTTCGCTCACTTGGCACTGCTCATCACCCATTCACAAAAGACCTTGTATTTTTTCAATGAATACAAGACTGAATTAACTGAAGAGGAGGGATGGTGATATCACAATCTCCACCTCGTCCATTCAGAGATCATCATGTATTCATTAAGAATGAAGAGGACAGTGGTGATCACTGTAGTACAGTAGCAATGATTGGCAGCTTCGACATTGGCTCCTCAGGTATGATGTGCATACTTACATCGGTCTGAGCTGGACCAATCAAAATATGCAGTGAAGATCATACCTGAAGTTCAGCATCAATGATCTAAAGTGGTTGTAAACCCTTACATATACCTAGTGAAGTGACTGACCTTATATGATAGACAGGGGTGAAACAAATCCAAATACGTTCCAAGGAATTGTTGCTGTATTGTCTCCATTTATATTGTAAAGGGCTGAGCAAACTGTTGGCGCTATATAGAACCTGTATAATAATAATAATAAGTTGTACCTGTTTATTTGCAGCCATTTGTTCTGTACATCCTTGTAAAACTCAGAGATGAAAAGGATTATTCACAGATTCACAGAGCAGGGGTGGGGAGCTGCAGTTGCACACTGTATAAGAGCTCTGAGAGCTGATTGGAGGAAAGGGACTCCCCCCCCCCTCCCTTCACACAGCATACAGGAACAGAACTGAGGCTGTCAATCACAGGCTGTCTGCTGGAGCTCTCTCCCCGTCACCTTTTTAGCTCTTGGTGTCAGGAAAACATGTCAGAAGTGACTCATGCTGATAACAGAGGAACAAGACCGCAGAAAAACGACACAGAGAGCTTTGGAGAGAGGCAAGTAAACACTATAGAAATATGTTCTTTGTTCAGATTTCATGTATGAGGTTTACAACCACTTTAATGCTGACCTCTGGGGAAATTTTTAAACTACCCTTGTAGGTGGGGCTTTCCCTGCACTGCAAGGGTTAAATGCTCTTTAATCCTAGGGTACCATTAAAAGCAGCTTCACTTAACATATCCTATGCTATGGTTGTGGGGGGCCCTCGGCATCCTCACTTATAATGCAGACCACTGGTCCTGCATTGTATGTGTATGTGATGATGTAAGAGTGCCTGCAACTCATGGAGTGCTGAAGAGAAGTGGCTTTCGGCGATCGGCTACATGGAAAGGGAGAAGCCTGGAGGTGGAAGGAATAAGGTAAGTAAAACTGCATTTAAAGGTACCCTAAGGCCTGGCTCACACCTATGCGTTTTTAATGATTTTTTTTTTTATTGCAAAAACTCACTACAGTCCATTTAACATAGATTCCTATGGGACAAGTTCACATTTATGCATTTTCAGCCGTTGTATTTTTGGAAAGGATCAGGGACTTGTTTTTTTCCTGCAGCAGATTGCAACATGCATAGGTGTGAACCACGCCTTAGACAAAAATGAGCATTTAGCCCCTGCGGTCCAGGTTGAGCAAAGGTCATTTTAAATTTTCCCAGCTTTATCTAGTATGCAGAGATGCAGCACGTGACCAGGGGCGGACTGACAACTCATGGGGCCCCCGGGCAATAGAGGATCATGGGGCCCCTGTGTCTTTGCCCAAACTCAAAAAAGCCTCTGAAAAAGGTACCAGGGGCATCTCATGGGGCCCCTTACTGACCCTGGGCCCTCGGGCAGTGCCCAAGTTTCCAAATGGTCAGTCCACCCCTGCACGTGACTTTTCTTTATGTGGACTTTTTTCTTTAGGATGATTTATCCAGATATAGGGCTGGATTCTGCACTTACCCCTGGTTCACATATCCGCGTTCCTGCGGTCTGCGTTTTGCGTGGGTACAAGAGCCCATTCATTTGAATGGACTCCCGTGCCCCAGGACACGCAGTGAAGAAGTCCCTGCACTTCTTCTGAAAACGCAGCCCGCATGGGAACCTCGGTTCCCAGTACGTTTGCGATTTCCAGTGCGGGCGGAGTGCCATCAGAACTAATGGCACCTGCCCGTGGGTCCGCATTTCTCTGCGCGGGTGGATTTTTTAGTGTTGATCCGCAGCGGCACCACCCGCACAGATGTGAACCTAGCCTTAGCGTATCAGTGTCTGGATTTGTGGAAGATGATAGGCACATTAAAAGAGCCATTACTGAGAAAGCACATTGACTGGCATTGCCTTTTGAAAATGCTAATTATCTGGCTGTTATGCTGAGTTTTAGCCCTCATGGGCTGGGACGTATTTTGGCTGGAAAAAGACCCCAAAACTAGTGGGTTTCTAGGGGAGTTTTTTAGCTGTAAAAATGCTCTAACGATGAAAAGCGTGGTAAAACGACGCAAACTGGCATTTTTGGACTTTTTTGACCAAAAAGAAATTTTTTTTTTGGTAAAAAAAAACACAGTTTTTGAGCTGTAAAAATGCTCTGATGAAAAATGCGGTAAAAAGTAGCAAACCGGCGTTTTTGGACTTTTTTGACCAAAAAAACTTTTTTTTGTTAAAAAAAACAAAGTTTTTTAGCTGTAAAAATGATCTAATGAAAAACATGGTAAAACGCCGCAAACCGGCATTTTTTGACCCAAAAAAATTTTTTTTTTTGGTAAAAAAAAAACAATGAAAAACGCAGTAAAACACCGCAAACTGGCTTTTTTGACTTTTTTGACCAAAAAATATATTTTTTTTAGTAAAAAAAAAAACAAAGTTTTTTTAGCTGTAAAAATGCTCTGATGAAAAACGCGGTAAAACGCTGCAAACCGGCCTTTTTGCACTGTTTTGATCAAAAAAATAATTTTTTTTTTGTTAAAAAAAACGTTTTTTAGCTGTAAAAATGATCTGATGAAAATCGCTGTAAAACTGCCATTATTTGACCAAAAAAAATATTTTTTTTGGTAAAAAAAAAAACAAAGTTTTTTTAGCTGTAAAATGCTCTGATGAAGAATGTGGTAAAACGCTGCAAACCGGCCTTTTTGGACTTTTTTGACCAAAAAAAATTTTTTCTTGGTAAAAAAAAGTTTTTTCAGCTGTAAAAATGCTCTGATGAAAAACGCAGTAAAATGCCGCAAACTGACGTTTTTTGACCAAAAAAAAAATATTTTTTTGGTAGAAGAAAAGTTTTTTTAGCTGTACAAATGCTCTGATGAAAAACGCAGTAAAACACTGCAAACTGGCGTTTTTGGACTTTTTTGACCAAAAAAATATTTTTTTTGGTAAAAAAAAACACAAATGCTAACGCAGGAAAATGCCACTAATCGTGGCAAAACGCAGCTAAACGCTAATGCAAAAATGCTAAAAAAATGCTGAAAAACCCACGTTTTTAATGTGACTTTACACAGCTAATGTTACCAGCATTATCAAAATGTCCCGAGTGCATGAGGACTTATGACTTTCTCCCTAACCTAGAAAAAGTATGCAGATTAGGAGCTTTAAATGATACTATAAGGTCTCTTTTACACATGCTGTGGAGTGGGGTGCACTCTGAAGAGTGATCCACATTCAGATAATTATTCAGAGGGCATTTGACAGACAGTAATAAGACATTTTAATGCCTCATCACTGCCTGATTTAACCCTATAATTACTACTACTCCACACACTGCGCGCGGTTGTGGCATGGCCCCACTAACTTGACAGATGGTACCACCTGTCAAAATCTACACCTCAAGTTAAAAAATGAATCATGGCCACTGCATCTGTACAGCTTGATCTGATTGTATTGGGACAGTTCAGGTGGGCAGCTGGGGGGTAGGGGTGTGATAAAACTAGATCAGCTGCCTGTTTTTACGGCCCCTGGCCGTCCCTCTGAAACAGCACAGAGGGTCATGTCACACTGGTGATTTTGTAGTTGGGAATAATCACTGCTACCAGTTGCTAATGGCAGCAATTAATAGCGATTTGTAGCTAGTGGAACAGGGGCGGACTGACAATTCATGGGGCCCCCGGGCAATAGGGGATCATGGGGCCCCTGTGTCCTTGCCCAAAGTCAAAAAAGCCTATGAAAAAGGTACCAGGGGCATCTCATGGGGCCCCCTACTGACTCCGGGCCCTCAGGCAGTGCCCGAGTTTCCAAATGGTCAGTCCACCCCTGACTAGCAGATTAAAATCCACCAGCAAATTGAAGGCAAACACCAGCTAATACTTTATAAACAGTTACAGCAAACATTTTGTCCTTTTGGGATAAAGGGTTTGTATAAATAAAGAAAAGCTGATCATTGTAAGCACCCTTCAGTTTTAAATGGTTTGTCTCATCCCTGTAACTGATACATTCTGCTCGAGAGCTTGTTCTTTAACCACTTGCCCTTCAGAGGATTTACCCCCCCCTTCCTGACCAGGCCATTTTTTGTGTTACGGCACAGAGTTACTTTAACTGACAATTGCGCGGTCATGCAACGCTGCACCCAAATTAAAATTACTTCCTTTTTCCTTTTTGACCTATAAAAAAAAGACCGACAATTTTGAGAAAAAAAGCAATATTTTTTTACTTTTTGCTATTAAACATGTCCAGTAAAAAAATGTAAAAAATCAAATTTCATCATAAATGTAGGCCAAAATGCATTCTATGTCTTTGCTAAAAAAAATGCCAATAAGTGTAAATAACTAGTTTACGTGAAAATTATAGCGTCTAAAAATGGCGGTACAAATACTGGGATTTTTTTTTTCCACTAGTAATGGCGGTGATCAGCAAATTATAGCAGGACTGTGGAGGGCATTCTAACACTGGGGGGAACTGACTTGGTGTCACTAACATCCCCAGTGGCACAAATACAGTGATCAGTGCTAATAAAAAGCATTGACACTGTACTAATGGCACTGGGCAGGAAGGGGTTAACATCTGGGGCGATCAAAGGGTTAACTCTGTGCTGTGTGTTTTACTGAGGGCTGTGTTAGTGCTTTCAACTGTAAGCACATTGCTTTGTATGGCTCTGCATATGAAGGATAGAGACTATACTTTTTTCTCACATGCACATGAGATGTATTCGAGACTGGATTATATATTGTTAGAACATCGATTTATAGAGTCCTTGGTCAAAGTAATGTCAATATCAGATCATGCTCCTGTTACAATGAAATTAATATGGGGGAAGGAGTTGAGAGGTGGAACAGTATGGAACTGGAATGAGACACTTCTCCTGGATCAAGAGACTGATCAAATAATTAAAAAACAGCGATTTAAAAAAAATAAAAAAAAAATACACTGCCTTAACGATTTAGACAGGTATAAATATCCGTATAACCATTACTCGTCCTGATAAATACTGGTCATCATTGGCTATAGAGAATGTATTTATACAGTATTCCTATGGTTGTGTTACTGTGATCACATTATCATTGAATTTCTCTGCCAATTGTGTGTACTTTCTTTGTTCATAAAAAAATTAATTTGCAAAAACCACAGCCCTGAGTAGTTACATGAATATAGGGACTCTGGCCAGGCCTGGAGGCAAAAATCTATCAAGCGCTATCACGCATGAGCGGAAACAGAAGATGACTCGGATGTTTATGTCCAAGGAATCTTCGTAAACACGAACGAAAAATCCAAATGTTAAAAAGATATTGGCCTAATAAGATCATGAAAGCAGAATTCTGCAGATTATATTTTATGTATCACTATTTATGTATATAGGTCATGTAATAAACGATATTATACTCATTGCTGGTAATTGTTGTGTATATCGCTCGTTCTGGGCGGAAGGGCGTGGCTACAAGGTCACACACACACTGCATCACTTCCACTTGTACAGAAGACGTCAGCACTACGTATTGCCCGACGAACGATTTTTTTTTTAGATTGGTTAATATGGGCCACGATTTTGACCAACGAACAAACACCTCTCAGTCGTCGGATGACCGATCGGTCAAGTTTCTAATCGTGTATACCCACCTTTAGTATCTGAATGAGCTCTATTGAGTACTTTTTGTGTTGACACACCTGAAATGAATTTAGTGGATTTATAAAGAGGGTTAAACTGGGCTTTAGCCCTAGTTCACACCGGTGCAACTTGTCATGTGATTTGACAGAAAAAAAAAAAGTCGCATAACAAGTCGCACCCAATTGTCAGCAATGGAACCGTTTAAAACAGTGCACCTCCATCGCAGTCACACAGATTTTGAAAGTAGCTCCTGCACTATATTTTGCGATTTCAGGTGCGACTTGCATCGACATCTGTGCATGAAGTGGCATGGACATGCGACTTTGCCATAAATTTCAGAGTCGCATCCATTGTGAGCAAGGGCTTAAAGCTCAACTCCAGGTTTTAATGAACTTTGAATAGCTCATTTATACCAAGCTGGTCCAAACTATTACCTTCACTAACACGCAGCAACTATGGTGTCCTTTTATGACACAGAGAATAGCTGTGATTCTCTGGTCATTCAGTTTATAACACTCAGGAGAACACGTTCAGCCCTTCACTGGAGATCTGTGTT
The DNA here is from genome assembly GCF_062004578.1 of Staurois parvus. Taxonomy (NCBI): domain Eukaryota; kingdom Metazoa; phylum Chordata; class Amphibia; order Anura; family Ranidae; genus Staurois; species Staurois parvus. The sequence continues at coordinate 21,641,900 of NW_028317814.1, forward strand.
CTCCCTCCAGATTCTCCAGCCCAGAGCTGGAGAATCGGAGGGACCGCAAACTAAGCAGCGATAATTTACCTCTGTTTAGTAAACTGATCTTTTACTGTAATCTCGCGAGATTATAGTAAAATCAGCCGTTTTCCAGTGTTTGGAGAACTGATCTACATATGCTTCATAAACGGCATTCACAGGAGAACTGTGTTCTCTGAGAATTCCAGAGAACTGAGCAGCGATCTATTACTGCTGGTTCATAAACGGACACCTATGTGTGCTGTATAAACTATACTGTATACAGCACTGTGTTTCCAGCAGCAGGACAGGGACTACCCATCCCACTTCCAGAACAAAATTGAGAGACTATTTTATGAATACAAGGCTTCCTCTGACTGGCTGAGGTGGAGATTGATATCTGCCCATCTCTGCACTTCAGCCAAAGAGAGGAAAGCAGTGTGTTCATAATACACAAGGCTTCCTGTGAATGGCTGAGTAGTGATTTGTGAATGGTCCTGCAGCTTTCTGGAACCTGTGACATGTCCCAGAAGGCTGTAGGCAAAAATGGGGGCAAACTTCCGCTAGGATCACCTAGGTGATTTGAGTGGAAACATTTTAAAATCTAGGTACCCGCTCCACCCCCTGGAAAAAAAAAAAATATATATATGCCAAATATGGCAGAGGAAGACAAAGTAGAACTTCCCCTTTTGGGTGAGGTTTCACTTTTAAGTGGAATTGAGTCTGTAACACATCTTCAGTGCTCTTTCCGGAATGTGAATGTTTGCATAGCATCCTTGCACATAAACAGCAGACTTACCTCCCAATGTGCCTTCCCTTTGGTCATGCAAGACTGACCAACCTTTGCCATCTTCTCCTAGCTGGCCTCACTAAAGCATCTTCTTAAACAGTGATTGATGTTGCCCACAGATTATGTATGTGCACAGGAGTTAAAAGGACAAGTTCACCTTCACAAAAAACAACTGCATGTACAAAAAGTTTAATTTATTTTTTTTGTTAGGAGCCTGTAACACATTGCATCAGCAGATCGTGGGTGTAATGCCACGGTCCTGCAGACTATAGCTGTCGGCCTGTACCTCCAATACGGGCAGGCAGATACACACTGACAGGAATCGCAATGAACTACCTAGAGTGATCAACAGTGCCCTGGTAATTCATTAAGAACTACAAGCCATCAGCCGCAAAGGCTGTCAGTACTTGTAGTTTTCACATTCGTGGAACACTGTGAATGAATGACGCAGCCAGGTTTTACAGATTGCGCACTGTCAAAATAAGGAAGCGGGGGGGGGGGGGGGAGGCAGACGCATCTAACATGTTACACCCCGAATATGGGTGTAACGTTACAAAGGGCGAACCTATCCTTTTCTTCCAGATTTTGAATTGTACACTGAGGTGCACATACACCACAGTGTACAATTAAAAAAAGGTTTGCAGAAACAAAGATTTTTTATTTTTTTTTGCAGAAGGGACATTATGTAAATCCTGGGTGAAAACATTCTAAATAGACCCCTATATGATCATTTCTGCTTTAAAAAAGGTAGTCAGCAATATTTATCAAAAATATTTTTTCAAAAGGTGTAGAGCTGCTTCTATTTCTTGTGTAAACTACTATTCCTATCAATCCCCCATGTAACAAAAATGAACAAAAGGTAGACATGTTTGTCAAGTCTCACCTGTGTGAAAACCATGATTCCCTCCATAGATGTGGTGGAGAAAATAAGTAGACATGAAGGGAGAAGTGTTTTATTTTAGAGTTACTGGGTAGAAAGGAAAATAAGTTAATATACATATACATACAGTGGGGCAAAAAAGTATTTAGTCAGCCACCAATTGTGCAAGTTCTCCCACTTAAAAAGATGAGATAGGCCTGTAATTGGTATCATAGGTAGACCTCAACTATGAGAGACAAAATGAGAAAACAAATCCAGACAATCACATTGGCTGATTTGGAAAGAATTTATTTGCAAATTATGGTGGAAAATAAGTATTTGGTCAATATGAAAAGTTCATCTCAATACTTTGTTATATATCCTTTGTTGGCAATGACAGAGGTCAAACGTTTCCTGTAAGTCTTCACAAGGTTGGCACACACTGTTGCTGGTATGTTGGCCCATCCTCCATGCAGATCTCCTCTAGAGCAGTGATGTTTTGGGGCTGTCACTGGTTACAGACTTTCAACTCCCTCCAAAGGTTTTCTATGGGGTTGAGATCTGGAGACTGGCTAGGCCACTCCAGGACCTTGAAATGCTTCTTACAAAGCCACTCCTTCGTTGCCCGGGCGGTATGTTTGAGATCATTGTCATGTTGGAAGACCCAGCCTCGTTTCATCTTCAATGCCCTTGCTGATGGAAGGAGGTTTGCACTCAAAATCTCACAATACATGGCCCCATTCATTCTGTCCTGTACATGGTTCAGTCGTCCTGGTACCTTTGCGGAGAAACAGCCCCAAAGCATGACGTTGCCACCCCCATGCTTCACAGTAGGTATGGTGTTCTTTGGATGCAACTCAGCATTCTCTCTCCTCCAAACACGATGAGTTGTGTTTCTACCAAACAGTTCTATTTTGGTTTCATCTGACCATATGACATTCTCCCAATCCTCTTCTGGATCATCCAAATGCTCTCTAGCAAACTTCAGACGGGCCCGGACATGTAATGGCTTAAGCAGGGGGACAGGTCTGGCACTGCAGGATGAGTCCCTGGCAGCGTAGTGTGCTACTGATGTTAGCCTTTGTTACGTTGGTCCTAGCTCTCTGCAGGTCATTCACTAGGTCCCCCCTGTGTGGTCCTGGGATTTTTGCTCACCGTTCTTGTGATCATTTTGACCCCACGGGGTGAGATCTTGCATGGAGCCCCAGATTGAGGGAGATTATCAGTGGTCTTGTATGTCTTCCATTTTCTAATTATTGCTCCCACAGTTGATTTGTTCACACCAAGCTGCTTGCCTATTGCAGATTCAGTCTTCCCAGCCTGGTGCAGGTCTACAATTTTGTTTCTGGTGTCCTTCGACAGCTCTTTGGTCTTCACCATAGTGGACTTTGGAGTGTGACTGTTTGAGGTTGTGGACAGGTGTCTTTTATACTGATAACAAGTTCAAACAGGTGCCATTGATACAGGTAATGAGTGCAGGACAGAGGAGCTTCTTAAAGAAGAAGGTACAGGTCTGTGAGAGCCAGAAATCTTGCTCGTTTGTAGGTGACCAAATACTTATTTTCCACCATAATTTGCAAATAAATGCTTTCCAAATCAGCCAATGTGATTGTCTGGATTTTTTTTTCTCATTTTGTCTCTCATAGTTGAGGTCTACCTATGATGCCAATTACAGGCCTCTCTCATATTTTTAGGTGGGAGAACTTGCACAATTGGTGGCTGACTAAATACTTTTTTGCCCCACTGTATGTGAAGGAGGGTAGGCAGGACAGAACACACAAGGCAGTTGGCAAACACACAAAGCTTTACTGAGACAAATGACAGTCACTCAATAGGGTAATTGCAGGGAGTGGGACAGGACCCAGTATGGAAATAGCAGAGGGCCCAAATACTTGTAGTCCAGCCCCAGGGGCAAAGTTAAAGTCTCTACAGCAGTTTGTAATCCAGAGGGGGAGTACAAGAACAGTTCAGGGGAAACGGGGGCATACACTCACGGATCCGACAGGGCACCCAGGTCCACAAGATAGTATGGGACAAGTACCTGCCCGGAGTATGCCCCCCCCCCCCCCCCCCCAAGTCCTGGGTGCCTGCAACAGGCAGCTGGTGTGGTTCTCCCCCTTAGCTTGGGCTGTGCAGAGCGTCAGCTTGCGGAGGCTCTCCCCCTATCCTTGGGGTCTCAAGGCTTTGGCAGCTTGCTGTGCTCTCCCCCTTATCCTTGGGGTCTCAGGGCTTGCAGAGTGGGCCACAAGGGTCCTGCCGCAGCTGGGATCCCTCAGTGGCTTGGCAGTGGAAGAGAATGAATGGGAAGAGCCCGGCATCGGTCTCTTTAGCCGATGCAGGACGCTTTCCAGTCGTTCTGGCAGCGGTGGGCGGCGTGCCTCATTGCCCGGCAACAAGGCACGCCCCTCTGGACACGGGTCATGCTCTCCTGAGAGCAGCCTTTGTCCGGAGGCATCCGCAAGCATGGGCTCTCCCCCTTATCCTTGGAGTCTCAGGGATCTGGGGCAGCTTGCTGTGCTCTCCCCCTTATCCTTGGGGTCTCAGGGATTGCAGAATAAGCCATGAGGGTCCCGCCGCAGCTGGGATCCCTCAGTGGCTTGGCAGCAGAAGAGAATGAATGGGAAAAGCCCGTCATCGGTCTCTTAAGCCGATGCAGGACGCTTTCCGGTCGTTCTGGCAGCGGTGGGCGGGCCATGGGCGGCGTGCCTCGTTGCCCTCGTGAGAGCAGCCTTTGTCTGGAGGCATCCGCAAGCACGGGAACTCCTCCTGTCCGCGCGGCGGATGCCGGGATCATCTCTGCAGGAGGGTCGCACCTCTCCGCAAAGAGGTGTGAACCTTGCTATCTTGTCCCCTCCGGTCTTGCCGGATGGGGATAAGATAGTGGCAGAGGTGAGCGGAGCCGCGCCTCTCGTCCTGCGTGGCTGGGCTTCAAAGAGCCGCGGCAGGACAAGAGACAGCAGCGGGTCACTCCAGATGCGGGCCAGCAGAGGGGGGAGAGCACCAACTGTGACAACATACTTTTTTTAATTTTTGTGTTCAGATGCATTTTAAACGTCTCCACTTACTGATTACATGTGTCTTTTTGTTGTAGTCTCCACCACAATCATAAGGGAATCCAATCACTTCTGGTCTTGGTAGGTCAGCTCCAGGTTGCTCTTAGTCCAAATCATCTTCCAGCCTTTAAAATCCCTGATGAAGGGAAATCAGTGAAGCCCAAGAAAGACACTGGATATTTGTCCCTCTGCTACATTTGCAATAACAGAATTAAAGGGAGGCTGCCATTGCTGACCAACTACAAACACTTGTCTGACTTCATTATTACTTTAGTTACAGTCCTGATGAATGAATACTGCAAATTGGTGTCAGAATTCCCTATTTCTATTTCATGTCATGGACTTCGAAAGTATTGATGACAAAGCATCAGCAGGACTCCGAGGGAATGAACACTCAAAAGGTCGTCAGAAATCACAGCATATATAGGTCTCATGACTGGTGTACTTTCAAGGAGAAGTATAGGGTATAAGTATATAATGATCACAGGAGTGCAATACACAAGTCAGCAATGGCAGATCTCTCATTTCCTCCAAGGTTTACTTTAAGCGGATGGGTTTTAAATCAAACGTTCCTTTGAAGAATTACAAACTGGGAATATCCAGTGAGCCATCCTCTATGTAATGAAAACAATAAAAATGAAACACTCAGTAAATCTTGTCCGTTTAATCCACAGTTTGCAGTGTACAGTTATGGAACAGACATTAAAAAAATCCTTAAACACTACAAGATAAAAATAAAACAAATGTAAAATATCAACTGTACATGTTCATGTGTCAAATCGATTAGAAATTCTGGACACAATGAAACTATTCACCCATTTGCTGCCATGTAAACTATGTACAGTACAGGCTGAACACATGGCAGACAACACACCCAGGTTAAGGGGGAACTTTCTAGTGTAAATCCAAGTACTAGCAGTTTAAGAGGACTTGTCAGACTCCAGGCTTGATTCTCTTGGGACCTTTCTAAGGATGGATGTCTTTGCTGCTGTGGGTTTCTCTAGGTAAAACAAAACTTCTCCACAAAGCTGATGGGTTCATGGAGTCATTAATTGAAATGTAATCCAATTGCAGAAACAGTAAATAAAAAGTTTTTACTTTTTTAAACTAAACTACAAGAATGTGCATTCCAGCCAAAACTTAAAAACTTTTGCATTGTAGGGAGTGGGGAAAGGCTAGAACCTCGGATAGGTCTCTATTGTCTGGAGTCCACATTGCCGGAGGAGGGGGGGATTTTCCTTAACTTCTTGCCCTGGTCACAGGGATAGGAAAACCTCTCCAATAAAAGGAACAGACAAAAATTATAGGATAATAAAATGCAAAAAGGTATTTCAGGACAGAGGGGTGGATTAAGGACTATTGTTCTTCTTTTACATCCACCAGTACATACCATATCCAAAAACTAACACCTTCCAGGCAAAGCCATTTTCATACAGCAGCCCTTTAAATGAATTCACTTACAAGTCAACCATGTGAATGTGGCACAACCGGAAGCCCTGTTTTTGGACTGAGCGGTTTGCATATCTTTCTCAAGCACCATTGCATTATGTCTGCTTACCTGTTCTTTGCATTCTAGTAATGTAAATCACAGGGCCTTGGGCAAATTAAAATCAAACTCATTTTAATTATTAAAGATGAACCCTTTTCACAGGCTGTACATAGGGTTTTGCAAGACTAACAGGACAAATCTTGGTAATGGATTCACCTTTACAATAAATTTCATATAATCAGGTGTCAGACAATTTTAGGCATAAATTAAAGCATGCTGCCAAGTCCCTTAGTCCAGTCCGTTTCAGGAGTCCTAGAAAATGTTAAATGGTTGTGTTGCCCTATAAGAGTCCTCAGAGGCAGTACTGTCAAAGAACATGGTCCACATCTTGTTGTGGCAGTCCGGTGGGGAGGGAGCTGTGACAGAGGGAGATGATGCTTCATCGTGATGAATTGGAACTGGAACGACTGCGGTGACGGCGCCGTGCAGGGGATCGCGAGCGGCGGCGGACAGGGGAACGGCGACGGGGGGAACGGGACCTGCGGAGGGAACACAGTGTTATCGGCTGCACCACAAAAAAAACGAACAGGTTTCCCAAAGTGTAGAATGGGGAGACTGTGACATGACCACAGACATACAATCGGAAATTAAAACATGATGCTTTTCCAATAAAGGTGGGCGAATTACAGCATTAAGAGATAGCTAGTAAAGAAGTGTAAATGCAAATCTAAAAAAACAACAGACCCATAAGACCCCGTATCAACCTACTGCAAAGTATATATGTAAACACAGACCTCAGATTATATACCCGGAGGATTTTATTTGCCCTGGCTTGTGCATGGCACCACTTTTATTAGCCAAGACCTGGGAGGTACATGTGTGTGCCTGAATCCCTGCTCACTAGAATGCTGAAGATGCAGCTCGGCTCTACACATTTCCCTGTGGTGAAAAGCCCCAAATGTCTCTTGCGACTTTGTGTTTACTTAATATGTCATCAGGAGGGTGAGGGAAAACATATGAGGTCACTTGTTTATAACCTAATCTATTCTTTAAAAGAACCAGCATAAAAAGCCAACCTGTGTGGCTAGTCTCAGAGTAAATGTGGTTTTATAGACTGTGACACCTGACAGCAGGCTGAGGGAAAAAAAAGCCCAAACAATATTCAGGACAGACCTATGACTGAAGTCGTCCTACAGCCGTACAATTTCTTTTTGAGCTGATAAATAATGTCATTTGCAACCCACCCCCCCATTCCTGCTCTGGTAGTACTGCTCTCTTAATAATAAAGATTGTTAAAAGAAACCTAAAAAGATGCATTAATGTCCTCCGAAAACATGGCTCAGAGTATGCTTTCCACCACATGCCTCCTTAAGGTCCATGGCACACAAGCAATTCTGTCTCTGGACAACTCCTCAGCAACAAGATAGCTAGGAGAGCAAAGCACTGACCTGCTCCTACAGAGTTGTTCCCTTGCTGGCCGGGCCAGTGAGGTGTAGCTCCATCGTAATCTTAACGGTGAAGGAGATTGTTAGGTTTCTGCCAGTAAGGCATCAAGATTGTACAACCGGGGAGCGTGCTCTGTTTAGCGATCTTGCTGCTGGTGAGTTGTCCCTGGATCCCTAGTCTAACATGGCCCTTACAATTTTTCTCACTAGGCAAGACCAAAATCCTTTAGCCATCAGTTAAATGTGAATATATCACACTAAATGACTGATCAGCATGTACCCAAGTTTGCCCAAAAGGTACACTTTAAATCAAACATTTTCAGGGAACCCTATCCTATGTCCAGATAAGACATTTTCATTTGTTTTGCTCACATAACCCCCCTCCTCCACCCCAGTACTCAATGTTTCTGCACAGCCCCAGTGACCAATAGAGGCTGCAGTATTGGATTGTTAACTGGAGGCAGGAGAAAGGGGGCTTAGGTCTACATCAGCCAAGCTGACCCCATGCATAGAGTCACGGTGAGAGCTTCTTGTATATGTTATTTTCTGAGATTTGAAAAACACATGCAACAACCTATTATTGCCTGCTCTTTATCCACACAGTTATTTAAAATAGTTGTAAAGAAACTCAAGGTTGTTTTACCTTTATACATTCTATGCATGAAGGTAAAAAACCTCTGTGCAGCAGCCCCCTAAGCCCCCTCTTGATCCAGCAATGTGCACTGGAGTCTTGGCTATTCCGGGACCCTCTCTCCTCATTGGCTAAGAAAGCAGTGGGAGCCATTGGCTCCCACTGCTGTCAATCACAGCCAGTGAGCCAATGAGAAGAGAGAGGGGGTCGAGGCGCAGCACTGTGTATGAACAGACACACGGAGCAGCGGTGACCCCATAGCAAGCTGCTTGCTGTGGGGCTACCTGACAGGAGGGAGGAGCCAGGAGTGCCTGTGGGGGACCCGAGAAGAGAAGAATCCTGGCTGCACTGTGCAAACCCACTGCACACAGCAGGTAAGTATAGACATTCCTGTTATTTTTAGTAAAAAAATGTAAGCCTTTAGTATCGCTTTAAAGTGGAACTTAAGTCCACAAATACATCCACAAGTTCTGACGTTGGCGAGTGAGCTTACAGATGTTGCATCTTCACTCTGGATTCTTTGGGCATCTTGATTGGCCAGCATAAGATGCCGAGGACATAAATGATACAATGGACATCTCACGCAAAATGAAAAGCCATAGAAATCTCATATGAAGTTAAATGACAATTTCTTTTTGGCTGAGATCTGCTAATGTATACTCCCTACTACCATCCATAACATTTTCTCAAATGAAAGAAACAAATGGGACTCTAATTCTATTCAACTCAGAAACCTGAACATCATCTCTCAACTCAAACAAGGCATCTGAACACAGAAAGCAGACAAAAGTAACCTTACACTTTATTGCTGAACTGCATTCTGCCCAAAATTCTAACAAAGAGTATCCCCAAATCTAGGAAGAAGCTACGCCTGTTACCAAGGCTCCTGAAGAAGAACTATTAATTTGAACATTGGGAGGTATGTTTGAAAAGTACATTTCCAAAGCTGGTATAGGAAATCAGTGCAGACTAAACCAGCCTCCGAAAGGTCAGAACACAATACATTAGGCCATAATGAAAGTGCTTTTCTCACAGCCAGACAACCCACTATGTTTATTAGTTTGTGAAAACCTGCACAGGAAATTTTGGGTTGAGATGGTCTTTAAAGTCAGTCTGCTCTAAAAGCTTGATAAATTGGGATTTCAAAATAAGTGGTTATAATATATAAAATGCCATCAAACTAAATTTAATGCCGTTTAAAAAAAAAAAAAAAAAAAAAAAAAAAAGGGGGGGGAGGGAGGTACTTGTCTCTCTGTTGGGCGGTGGCTTTTGGATTTTCACTGTCATCAAGAGCTAAGGCAGATGAAGAATCTTCCTCATCTGACACTTCTGGGTGTGTCAGATGCCTGGTCCATTGGCGCACTGTGGTTCCATTGACCAGCCCCTGTATAACTACAGTAATGATGTAGATTCTAGTACATGGACCCACAGTGTGCAACAGATGACAAGCCATATTGAACATCCTTCAGTTCTCAAAGCTTTCAAAGACAACCCAGTGCCTGCGGTAAGTATTATACCTCTTTGGCAGGAAGCATGTTTTGGCCTTTTTTTTTATAGGAACAGTGTTGCTTCAGCATGCAGTTATGTATATGATTGTTCAATGAAACCAGTAGTACAGCTATACATCCCTAGCTGGTCAACAGTTATTGACAACTCCAAATCCAGGTCTGCAGAACACCACCTTGTACGTGTATTGTATAAAAAGGTAGAAACCATATGATTACAAGATGCATATAGATAAAAAGGTGTAGCTTTTGAAATGCCAGTCTAAAAGAGTTATGAAGATATAAAGGAGACAATAATACAGATCGCTGACAGGACACAAACAATACAGAATGCAGTTTCACAGCAACGGTTAGTAAGGTGCTATTGCCAGGGTTAAGATCCGCCAAGACTTACAGTTCCAAAGCTCTACATAGAGACAGCATTAAGGAAAGACATCAGGAAGACATTGTCATATAAAAAAGCTGAAGGTTAAAACAGACTGGACCTAAAAATTCCAGTTAATATCCTGAAGCAGTGGAAGGAAAGCAAAGAAGGCAGACTGGGAAAGGTTAGGACGGTCAGAATCATCCACAGGGGTGCAGAGATTGCCGTTAGAAGTTCTCAGAGCCTGCAGAAAAGATGCACTACCTCCTCCTCATCCGCGGGGGAGACCGACGCCACATAGGGGGAGGGGGTAACATCCGACGAGGTGGGCTGAATCTTCGGGGCCCTCCCCTCACACGCAGAGGGGTAAGGACTGCTGTAGCGGTTATCTCCTGCCCGTCAATCTGTCCTGGAAGGTCAATATAGAAAGACAAGTTTTTTTTAACCGTGCATAACTGGAGGGAAGACGTAAAGGTTTAAACTTTAAAATTAGCAAAGAATATAAACGAGCAACCATCAAACGTTACCTATGAAAATGTGTTCACAATACACATTCCAATTAAAATAAAACATCTAAAATAAAACACATCCCTATCCAAAATATAGGGCCTCTATAACAGCGACAGAAATGATGAAATCGGAGATCATAGTGGAACTATGGCTTCCTTTATAAAAAAAAAAAAAATGTCCTGCAACCTGTTTAGACACACAGGAGCCTTTAGATTTACCCTGTCAGGTCTCTAAAGAAATCAAACAACATGTCCCTGCAAAAGAAGAGTTGCTAAACTTACCTCTCTAGTGACCCATGTCTTCTACCTGCCTACCATTCCAGTACTGCAGCCTCCATCAGTCTTTGCTATTAGACACTTCTTGGAGTGTCAGATGACTGACTCCTCCCTACTGCCTGCTGTAGTTGCACTCCTATGTCACTACTAAGTCTTGTAGGGATGAAGGGGTAAAAGGAAGGAACCACAGAGCACATCAAGGGGACAAGCATTCAACTGTCCCAAACTGCAGCCCTGGAAGAGGGAAGGGTGGAGGGCATGGGCCATAGTAGGAGTGAATATACTGTCTCTTCTATTGCGGGGAACTGACATTTTTATTTCTTTATAGACCTCATAGGGACTCTAGGTTTATTTTCAGTGCATTGTGCAAGTGTTCTGATAAGTTAGTCTGTCATTCACAAAAGCATATGCTGAGTGCACAGAATTCAGTAAAGGAAGATGTAGACATGCGTCCAAAGCTCCCCTGCCTCTGTAGCCTGATCCACATTCCTTCAAGGGGCTATTGACAAGAGGTGAGGAAGCGATGCGACGCCTCCTCACTGCCGGTTTTATCCACACTTTCTAATAGAGGGAAGTCTGTGGTGATTCTCCATTTTCTAGACTGTGAAGCGTATGGCAGGCTTGCTGTCTGCTGATCGCTACATGACAGGTGAACAGTAAACCCCCTCTCTACTGCCTATTGCAGCTTAAAGGGATTGGCAGTTGGTGGGTGACAGAAGCATGGCTCTCCAGTTTTCTTTCATATTGCGGGCTCTCTGTCACTGGCCAGAGTTTCCAGTCATTTCACATTTTGCACTTTTGGTGTGTTGTTATCCGATCAAGAGGAGTTCACCATCACATGAGTACTTTTGTTGAACTTTTGTTATTGATTCTACAAGGTTTAGATGATGATTCACTTAAGTTATTCACTTTATTTTTATACTGATGTAAACAAATTTTTTAACGCTGCACTTTTTTTTCACATTGTGTTTTGAGTTTATATATCTGGACTTGTACTGCTGGCAGCTTTTTTTGTGGATTTTACCCTAGCAGTGTTTTTTTTTTTGTATGTCTAAAAAAATCATACCTACCTAGGTGAATGCAGTATCGGTCAGCTGCTGCATCTGTTCCTCACTGGCTCTAAGTGTGAGAATTCAGTGATCACATGACGGATGAGTGTTTACAGCCGCTCTGAGCAGAGAGCAGTGGCTGTCAGTCACTGCTGTATGCTCCGTTCCCCCCCCAGCGCTCACTGAAGTGCTGGGTTGTGCAGGGAACAGCTGGCTCAGCTTCTCAGTGGATTGCTGAGAGGCTGAGCCAGGTGCCAATCCAGACTCTGGGGTGGATCCTGACCTTAAGGTCGGGATCTTTCCGCAGCCTGGACTGGCTGAGTGATGTCAGCTGAAAATGGGTCACAGGACTGCAGAATGAACTATCCACAGGAGAAGTACAGCCAAAAGAGCTTTGGCTGTAGTTCTCCTTTAAAGCAGTACTAAACTTAAAAACAAAAATGTAACATATATTGCAACTTTTTTAGGTGTGGTGGCTGCGTTTTTTTTTTTTTTTTTTTGTTTTTTTAGACTTTTTCTCTTTATTTTCACCTGCTGATCCAGCCAGTAACACACTTTCAGCAGCATTGTCTTAGGGTGCCTGCATGCTAGTCTTGGAGAGGGTAGTGTTAGACTAGCAGACTTGGATAGACCTAACAAAATTGAACTCCAACTAACACTTTAAGCAATTACAAGTTTTTACATAAATGAATACAAGGTGACCATTGTCATTGTATGCTCCCCTGTCAGTGGGTAAATGGTTTGTCTCAACTTTCTGTTACTTTGTGTGAACAGCTTGGTCTGTTAAAGTAAGTTTAAAAATAACAGATTAAAAGAAAAAAGCCAAAAAGGGAAACTAATGCAGCCACCACATCTAAGAATTGCTGAGCTGCAAATGAATATTTTTTGTTTGTTTTTAATACCACTTTAATATTCCACTGCTACTTGCAATGGTGATTCTTTCATCTTGTCATAATGTCCGCACAATTGTAGAGTTACTGTATGTCTAAAACAACAAACTGATTTGCTTGTTTACCTCCATCCATGTGTTTTAGGGCTTTATCGGCTTCATCTGCTGCCTCAAACTCCACATAGGCATAACCCTTATTAAGGTGCGGGTGACAGCGGTCTACTGGCATGTCGATGATTTTAATCTTCCCATAGGTGGAAAAGATCTCTAGAATGTGGTCCTGGAAGAACAGAAATGTTAAGCATAATGCAAAGTATAATAACTGTAAAATATGGCAATCACACAACATCAGATCGGTACACAGATTTCTGCTTAATGTGAACCTGGGCTTTTTGACCATTTAGAAAAAAACAAGTTCACTAAATAAGCAGCTGCAAGGGTTGTCAATAAGTCTCTTCTGCACTGCCAGGGAAGCTAAGCAACTTTCCCAAGGTTCTACTGGCTAAGGCTAGTTCAAGGTCCAGCTCCTCATCTGCTAGTTGTGTTGCAGCAATGCTTGCACGTTGATGTGTGTTCTTCCACATATTAATGTGCATTAAGATGAAGGATAGGTGATTAGGGTGGAACATGTAACATGTTCCCAATGCTGCAGCTGCTGAACATCCTCCCCCCATACTGTCAGATTTGAAAACATCGTGGCCGTGCTGACACAGCTGTGCCATTCATTCACAGAGTTCCGTGAATGAACTGCAAGCTCCGACAGCCTTTGCGGCTGTCAGCTTGTAGTTTTCAATGAACTATCACAGCGCTGTGGAGTGCCGTGGTAGTTCACTGAATTTTTCTGTCAGCATATCTGCCTGCTCATACATCCCTGCATGGCACCAGCGATCTGCTGAGCGCTGGTGCAATGCTTTCTAGGCTCCTGCAGACAAAAATAATAAATGCACATTTTTTCACCTACAAAAAAATGTGCATTTATTATTTTTCTGCAAAAGGTGAACTTATCTTTAGCTCATTCAAAGTAATGGGCTACCTACCGCACCAAATCACATTAAAAATATATACATACTAAATTTATTTTTTTTTTAACAGTGCACCAAAATAAACAGTAGTGTATTGCTGTGTTTTGCATGTTGAATCGCATGGTCGTTAGAAAGGTTTGTTGGGGTGCTGTCAAGAATAAATGGCACTGCAGCACAGAAGTGTGCGCACCATGCTGGGTATACTGGTGAACGGATATTCAGATACCCAGTACTATTCACTATCACATGAGGGATGAGGAGTCGGTCATCAAGAGCTGTGTAAGCTCCAAATTGCAAAATGGCACCTGCATAGGGCACTTCTTGATCCTGCAGGTAAACTAAGATCAAGGGAACAGGGAATGAAGAGAAGGCAAGTATGGTAAAGGTTCACATTAGGGACCAATGAACCAAATAAACTTTTTTTCCCCATGAGGCAGAAGTTTCATTGATGTAACTCTCAGCAAACCTATTTAAATTGATGTGCTCAGGACATCACTGCTCTTTCTACAGCTTTACAGTTTAAGCCTGACTGCACTCAAAAATTCAAACTTAATGACCAGAACATTATTAAACAAAGCTAACCTTTGTAACATTTCTTGTCAGCCTCCCAATGTGGACTTTGGTGGGCCGTGGGCTTGGACTTCGCCTTTTTCTCTCCTTTTCATCACGTTTTGGCTGCTTGGATCTGTGAGAAATGAAAATAGTGTTATTTTACCAATATAGCATGCATTATCATTGAGAAATCTTGAGACAAGTATTAGCAGTGCTGGCCAAAAAGAAGTTGTCATGTGGGCTCTTAATCAGAATGGCTGTATAAAAACAGTTTCATGTAAGCCTATTATAAGAAAAGTACAGGTGCTGACACTGCTGATAACATATTGAAAATAAATAAATGTTAACTTCCTGGTTAACATAGGTCAGTGACTTCAAACAAGTATGCAATAAATTAGGCATGAAGACCAGACATTTAGCATTTTCAGAAGAAAAGGTCAGCAATGGTAGCCTGCACATTAATCTCACAACAAGTTTACTTTAGGCATTTGCCACCCCTCAAACAATGCACACTGCTGTAGCATGGATTACCCTATATTAAGAGGTTGATAAAGGAACAGTTTAAATTGACAAGGTTTATGAAACACGAAGCCAGTGGCAAGTGGGTTAAAAATGAACAACAAATGCTCTACTTGAACTATAATAGCATATCTCCTGGTTCAAGTACTATATAGTAATGTGCCATGCTGGCAGAAGACAAATTATTATTTTTTTGTTGTTAATAAACCACTTAAGGACCTCCATAGATTAAACGTCATGGCCTTATTACTACGTCTTCTTACTATTTAAAGGACAACCCTGTTACCAAAAATACTCATTTTTTGCAGGTAAACAAAATGTGCATTATTTTTAGTTGCAGGAGCCTGAAAACCATTGCACCAGCAATTAGCAGACTGCTGGCGCCATGCAGGTCTCCTGCAGATCTGTCAGTATATCTGCTTGCGTGTATGTGCCCGGGATGTAGGAGCAAGCAGATATATTAATAGGAAGAATCAACGAACTACCATGGCACTCCACAGTACCATGGTAGTTCATTGAGAACTAGAAGCCGACAGCCGCAAAGGCTGTCAGGACTTGTAGTTTCTCATTCATAGAGGACTGTGAGTGACATGGCCAGGCGGGACTGAGCCCTACAGGGTCACTTTTTTAAAAAATGTGACAGCTAGCAGCAGTAGAGAAGACCCCCGCTAGCTGCCAAAGCAGGGGCCGCTGTATTCATAATACGTTACATCCTGAATATGGGTGTAACATGTTATGAAAGGTGAACTGATCCTTTAAAAGGCCTTTTAGATTTCCAAAAAGGGTAACATACTTGGAGCGTGAACGCCTTCGGTTGTCATGTCTACGGCGAGAAGGACTGGGAGAACCAGAAGAGCTGCTAGAGCTTGAGCTGCGGGATGAACTGGAACTTCCAGAGCGGCTGGATGCAGATGAGGAGCTGGACCCTGAACTAGATCCGGAGCTGGACCCAGATGATGAACTTGAAGAGGAACTGGAGCGGGAGCTTCTGGAACAGAAGTGTTAGCGTATTCATCAATAAAACAAGTAGAAGTAGCAGCTGGTCAAAGCAGAGCTAAGGTTTGAGCAGAGAACATGTCTCACTAGGAAAGAATGCGTCATTACCCCCACATGCCTAAACGCACTGCTGCTACATGATTGATCAACACTGTTGCCACTCTAAGTTACATATATACTGACAATAGGCATGTATTTTATAATGTTTATTTGCTGCATTTGCCTCAAGCTTCTGTAAGGAACATCATGAATACTTTACTTTGACTATTTTTGATTAGCTGTGTGTTGTAGTCAGTTAGGTGTTGGTACACACACAATATGTACATGCTTTTGAGGTTTAGTGACACATCAGTAAATAAACCCATGATAAGACTTGCAGAACACAACCTGTTTTGAAGCCTGCAACTTTGAAAGCAAGAAACTATAGTTTTATTCCAACTCATTTTTCTTTCCCTACAAGTTCCCACTAATTAATGTTCAGTGGTTCAGTGTGCCGCAGGAGCAAGAAAATAGACGGTAACTTTGTCATTGGTGTACAGTTTTGAACTGTTTGCCACGTACCTGCTGCTACTACTGCCACTGGAAGCACTGCGTCTCTTTCTGGTCTTGTCTCGTCCACGGTCTTTCTCTGCTGTCTCTTTTCCTGCAGCCTTTTCTTTAGTCCGATCCTTAGACCTGTCCTCAGACCGTTCTTTACGCTTGCTAGGAGAGGGCGCCCTAGCAAACAGAGAAGTCAAGAGCTATTATGTAGCCTCATACAATACAAAGCAAATGTTATGCAAGATAAATCCATTCTGATTGAGCACATTTTTAAGGAAATGAGCTTTAGCTATTAAAGTGATTCTATGACCGTCTATTATGTGATTTATTTCGAAAAGAATAGGCATTCTTTAAGATCATTACTTTTTTTGGTGTCTGGATCCCACTAGAGGATTCACTTCCTGTTCTGAAGAAGCAGAAGGAAAAGAAAAAGTTGTATTAGACAAGTGTCCCCGCCAATGGAAAATTTCCTCCAGTCTTCTTCAAAACAAAACCGTAACATTTTGGATTTCCAATCACCTCCATGGACAGAGCCATCCTTTCTAGGAAATCATCCTGGTAATGTGATAATTATGCCAGAGATACTGCTGACTGCTTCATGGTCTCTGCAATTTTTGAATGGAATGAAGTTCTACAACTGAAGTCTACACACACGTCTATTACATTGACTTTTTCAGTTCAAGTAATGGCAGAGTTTGGAAGCAAACACCTTTGCCTAAAACTATCTGCTTAGGCATCAAAAACGTTATTCAAAACGCAAGCCTGTAGTTAACCAGGGTGGATAAAAACCAATGATTTTTTTTAAAAAAAAATAATCAGATTTTTTTAATTTAAATCTGATTTTTTTTAATAAAATGCTTTTTGAGGAAAATATATGACCATCCAAAGGTTATTCCATCATGAAATAAAGATTAGTTTTTTAATTATGTAGAATAAGGCTGTATATGTTTAATATTTTTGGTAAATAAATTCCATTACTACATTCACAATGTCATGCTCTTCCAGAGGTTTTTGTAAGATTATTGGTCAGTTTCTCTGCCTACAAGATATTATCACAGATGCTCGGTTTACTTTTGCAGTTCTCAAAACTGAATTTTACTCAGCGGAGATCACATGCCTCTTCTTCACAGCAAAAATGTTATAACATGAACAGAGTTAAGAAAAAGACCTTCATCCTAACTTCTACAAACCTATGAATACAGAATCAGCCCCTTCACTGCTAAGTTTCAAGAAGTTCAGTGAATAGAATAGAAACAATATTTTTCTGATTGTTTGGAGTGGAATAGATCTGCACAAGAAGAAAGTGAAACTAAGTGTGAGGAGGAAGGGGCTGACAGTCTAAGTTTCCTAAAATATATATATTTTGTTTAGCCGAATTAGTTAACAAACATGGATGTTTGTTTAAGCAAATCACATATGCTGGAATGTTATTGTTTCAGTTGAATAAATCTATTTAAATGGTTATTATTAAGGTAATGATTATTTTTCTCCTTCCTAAGTACAACAGAAAAGTTGTCCAAATATGAATGATTAACCTATTAAACTGGGGATAAAAAAACTAATATGAAAAGTTGTAATTCTAAAAATCTTCATCTACTTGCATATTAAGGTTGAACCAGCAAGAATTAGTCTATGTAGAAAACTAGGATTTAAATCAAGCCTGACTAGTGATTTAAATCATGATTTAAATCAGTTTGATTTAAATCAAATCCACCCTGCAGTTAACCAATATTAAATGATCAGGTTTTCATACAGCAGATGCATGCATGCTAGTCCAACAGCTTTACATATAGTCCAAGGATCCAGCTGCTTCTGTCACAGGAAGGCTTCACAGTGTTGAATCTTTTACAAAGCAGAACATGACATATAAAGATAGATATACCGAATCTGTCATGGTTCTGAAGTTCAATGCTCCAGAGCGTTTATACTCCTTGCTTCATTACTGGCAATACATGGAACAAGGTTTGAAATTTGGCAATGTGTAGCCCTGTTGTAACCCTCCCGCCTGACATCCTTCAATGTAACGTAACAAAAAAAAAAAAAAAAAGAAGCTAGGTAGAAAATTACCAAAGAGTGACTGCATCCAATCAGATTCAGGCATTGTTTGGGAATTCTGACAACCTGCAGCCAGAATACAAAAGCTGCAGCAAGTGATTCGCCAATCTGCACTGTCTGGTGTATAGCCAGATTTAGCAACTCACTGGCCTGAAAATCAGGAAAACATCTGCATACCTGACATGCAAACAGACGTTCCACAGATAGATTGGAGATCACAAACCTTAAATTTGCAATGATTAAAAACCAAGTACATAATATTTCTGTGCTGGCAGGTTCAAATAAATGTAAAGTTAGGGGGACAGCTACAGAGAGCACCAACACTGGAGACAGACCAAGCTCTTCCAATCTCTAGCAGGCAGATCTCGCCACTGATGCCCCCCCCAAAGGATAAACCAGTGAGTGAATCATGTTGTCTGCCAGAATCTATCCTGGAGAAATCAAGGAAGGGTTCACACTACGAGCAGAGAAAACCCTTCAGTTTTTCTCTGAAGGTAGTGATCACAGCTGGGGGATCCCACACCTCTTCTCAACTCCATTGTAGTTTGAACAGGGCACATGCTTGTTTTTGTAGAGATCTGCGTTTTTCAAGTGCAGGAAAATGCAGGTCTCTGCACATAGTGTGAACAAGCCACCATAGTTCTCCTGACTGGACATCTACTTATGAAAAACTGTATGACTGAAAGCTACCCTCAACTTACACTGGCCAAGCCTGTTTTTGGGAAGAATTTCTGTGCCCCCCCCCCCCCCCACCTCCAAACAACCAGCACATCAACGTGGAAGAGCATATTAAAAGCCCATTCACATCAGATGCATTGGGATGCATTTTGAAGTCATTCCCACTGCATGTACAGTCCAAAATCCATGTTACCTCATGCACATAGTTCACACCATTGCAGTAGAAAGTACAGAAAACTGCATTTTTTCACAACGCAAATGTGTGTAAACGCACAGACAACAATATGCAATGCACAAAGGAGCTCAAAGAAGGAAGTGGCCTCAAAGCAAATGTAAGCGATCCCCTAAAAACGCACCACAAATGCATGTAAAAAAAGGCCCGTTGATCTGCACGCAAAAAAGTACGGCTTCCGATGTGAATGGGCTCTTGAAGGAGAAGTTCACATTTTGGAAACATGTTACATGTTTCACCCGTTTTTAGGGTGGAAAATGTAACATGTTCCCACCGTGGCAGCCACTGACCAACCTCCACGGGGCTGCAGTATAGGGAGACGTTCCTCCTACCAGCTGTCAGTTTTTGAAAAAAATAGTGTGGCAGTGAAGGGCTCTGCCCACGCAATTGCGTCATTCATTCATGGTGTTCTGGGAATGAATAAACTACAAGTCCCGACAGCCTTTGTGGCTGTCTGCTTGTAGTACTCAATGAACTACAAAGGCATTGTTGAGCGCTATGGTATTTTTATTATTATTATACAGGATTTATATAGCGCCAACAGTTTGCGCCGCGCTTTACAATATAAGGGAGACAGTACAATTACAATACTTTCAGTACAGAAGGAATATGAGGGCCCGGCTCGTGGAGCTTACAATCTAAAGGAAGGGGGAGGTGATACAAAAGGTAATAGCTGCGGGGGATGATCTGGTGGAGGTGATTAAAGTACAGTTCTTAGGTGGAGGTGGGGTAGGCTTCCCTAAAGAAGTGAGTTTTCAAAGATTGCCTAAAGGCAGACAGGGTGGGGGCTGACCGGACATGCTGTGGTAGGGAGTTCCAGAGGATGGGAGAGGCTCTGGAGAAGTCCTGGAGGCGAGCGTGGGAGGAGATGACGAGAAAGCTAGAGAGGAGGATATCATGGGAGGAGCGGAGTGGGTGATTTGGCCGATATCTGTGGATGAGGTTGGCGATGTAGCTAGGGGTAGTGTTGTGGATGGCTTTGTAAGCTGTGGTATTTTGAATTTTATACATTGGGTTAGTGGAAGCCAGTGGAGGGATTGGCAGAGAGGGGCAGCAGTCGTTGATCGGTTGGTAAGGTGTATGAGTCTAGCAGCAGCAGCATTCATAATAGACTGAAGGGGGGATAGCCTGTGTAACGGTAGACCAGTGAGGAGGGAGTTGCAGTAATCGAGGCGGGATATAACCAAGGTGTGGATGAGTTGTTTTGTGGTGTCATTGGTCAGGAAGGGGCGGATTTTGGAAATGTTCCGGAGGTTGAGGGGGCAGGATATAGCCAGTGAGTGGATGTGGGAACCAAAGGAGAGGTCAGAGTCTAGGATTACGCCTAGCACCCTGGCATGAGGGGAGGGACCAATGGTTGTGCTGTTGATCTTAATGGTAGAGTCATGAGTGGGGGATCGGGGAGGAGGAAATATTACAAGCTCAGTTTCTGAAAGATTGAGTTTGAGGTAGTGATGTGACATCCATGCTGATATGTCACTTAGTAGATTTGTGATACGTGAGGAGATTGAGGGGGTGAGCTGGGGAGTGGAGAGATAGATCTGGGTGTCATCAGCATAGAGGTGGTATTGGAAGCCATGGGAGGTTAATAGTTGGCCCAGGGAGGTGGTTTAGAGAGAGAAAAGGAGGGGCCCAAGGATAGAACATAGTTCATTGAGTCTTCCCGTTAGGCTCTGACACTGGCAGTTTGCAAGAGTCCTGCATGGCACCATGATGCAATACGTTCAAGGTAAAAAAAAAAAAAAGTAAATGTACCGTATTTTTCGCACCATAAGACGCACTTTTTTCCCCCCAAAAAAGGGGGGAAAATGTCAGTGCGTCTTATGGAGCGAATATAGAGCGGCCGGTCCGGTATTTCCACTGCCGCCGTGTCAGAATACCGGGCCAGCCGCTCAGCTCTACAGCGGGACCTTATAGAGATGACTGCTGACCTTTGGGGAGGGGGGGAGCGGGTACCTGAATTTGACAGATACCCGCTCCCACTTCCGTGGAGTTGTTCTTTCATCTTACCCGTTCCTCTAGCCAGCGGCGCGGTCATCCCGGCTTCTGTAGTGTGGGCATGACAGCCGGGTGCCAAGTGCGCATGCGCAGGAAGCGGTGCTTTTTGTGAATGGTAAGGAGGCACCTGGGACACATGACAGATCCCAGAAGCCGTCGGACCAATCACAAAGCGCAAGTGCTTCTCGCTCATGCGCACTGGGCACCCGGCTGTCATGCTGAGCGCCATTACAGAAGCCGGGAAGACAGAGCGCGGCTGGATAGAGGAACAGGTAAGGTGAAAGAACAACTCTGCGGAAGTGGGAGCGGGTATCTGTCAAATTCAGGTACCCGCTCCCCCCCCCCTCCCCAAAGGTCAGCAGTCATCCCCTGTACTATCCACAGTCTCTGGTCAGCCCCTCTACTGTGTCCGCAGTCTCTGGTCAGCCCCTCTACTGTGTCCGCAGTCTCTGGTCAGCCCCTCTACTGTGTCCGCAGTCTCTGGTCAGCCCCTCTACTGTGTCCGCAGTCTCTGGTCAGCCCCTCTACTGTGTCCGCAGTCTCTGGTCAGCCCCTCTACTGTGTCCGCAGTCTCTGGTCATCCCCTCTACTGTGTCCGCAGTCTCTGGTCATCCCCTCTACTGTGTCCGCAGTCTCTGGTCATCCCCTCTACTGTGTCCGCAGTCTCTGGTCATCCCCTCTACTGTGTCCGCAGTCTCTGGTCATCCCCTCTACTGTGTCCGCAGTCTCTGGTCATCCCCTCTACTGTGTCCGCAGTCTCTGGTCATCCCCTCTACTGTGTCCGCAGTCTCTGGTCATCCCCTCTACTGTGTCCGCAGTCTCTGGTCATCCCCTCTACTGTGTCCGCAGTCTCTGGTCATCCCCTCTACTGTGTCCGCAGTCTCTGGTCATCCCCTCTACTGTGTCCGCAGTCTCTGGTCATCCCCTCTACTGTGTCCGCAGTCTCTGGTCATCCCCTCTACTGTGTCCGCAGTCTCTGGTCATCCCCTCTACTGTGTCCGCAGTCTCTGGTCATCCCCTCTACTGTGTCCGCAGTCTCTGGTCATCCCCTCTACTGTGTCCGCAGTCTCTGGTCATCCCCTCTACTGTGTCCGCAGTCTCTGGTCATCCCCTCTACTGTGTCCGCAGTCTCTGGTCATCCCCTCTACTGTGTCCGCAGTCTCTGGTCATCCCCTCTACTGTGTCCGCAGTCTCTGGTCATCCCCTCTACTGTGTCCGCAGTCTCTGGTCATCCCCTCTACTGTGTCCGCAGTCTCTGGTCATCCCCTCTACTGTGTCCGCAGTCTCTGGTCATCCCCTCTACTGTGTCCGCAGTCTCTGGTCATCCCCTCTACTGTGTCCGCAGTCTCTGGTCATCCCCTCTACTGTGTCCGCAGTCTCTGGTCATCCCCTCTACTGTGTCCGCAGTCTCTGGTCATCCCCTCTACTGTGTCCGCAGTCTCTGGTCATCCCCTCTACTGTGTCCGCAGTCTCTGGTCATCCCCTCTACTGTGTCCGCAGTCTCTGGTCAGCCCCTCTACTGTGTCCGCAGTCTCTGGTCATCCCCTCTACTGTGTCCGCAGTCTCTGGTCATCCCCTCTACTGTGTCCGCAGTCTCTGGTCATCCCCTCTACTGTGTCCGCAGTCTCTGGTCATCCCCTCTACTGTGTCCGCAGTCTCTGGTCATCCCCTCTACTGTGTCCGCAGTCTCTGGTCATCTCCTCTACTGTGTCCGCAGTCTCTGGTCATCCCCTCTACTGTGTCCGCAGTCTCTGGTCATCTCCTCTACTGTGTCCGCAGTCTCTGGTCATCTCCTCTACTGTGTCCGCAGTCTCTGGTCATCTCCTCTACTGTGTCCGCAGTCTCTGGTCATCTCCTGTACTATGTCTGCAGTCCATTAGTTCAGAATTTTTTTTTCCTGTTTTCTGCCTCTAAAACCTAGGTGCGTCTTATGGAGCGAAACATACGGTACATTTTTTTTTTAACTTGTTTTACAGGTGAACTTATCCTTTAAGTAGAACTAAAGGTAGTTTTTTTTTCCATTTTTAATACAGGAAGGGAAGGCTTTGTCTTTTTCCATCTGAAGCCCTTTGGGGAGATTCTTTTAACTTCCTGTTCCATAGCCAAAAGAGGAAGTGAGCGAAACTACTTGGGAATCTCTGGTTGTGGCCAGAGTCACCATAGTGTCCTCATCAGAAGACTTTGTAGATTTTCTTTCACTCTTGGTAGTAACATTAAAGAGTGAAAAATCAAGAGAGTGAAACTCTAAGGCTCCATTCACACTATGCAGGTGTAACGGAGCGCATGTGTTTTTGAGCTTTGCGATTAGGGCAGCCCAATCAATTCTATGGGCTACCCTGCAAGAGAAATGTTTAAAACAAATGCCAGGCCCTATTTTAAAAAGAACAAAAAAAAAAAAAAACCACACCGTATCAAATACATGGTAAATTGTTACTGTGTATTTTGGCACGCCGCACATCTGCTATAAGGCTGTGTTTGTGTACTGCGCCAAAGCATTTTGCCTGCAGTGCCTGTTACTGTGCGCAGGCAGGCTTTTTATTGCAGAAGAGACATGCAATGTCTCTTCTGCATTAAACTGAAGTTACCTGCCTGCTCACAGCGATCCCTGAACTCTAAACTGAGCTGCAAATGTGCAGCTCAGCTTACAGTGGCCAGGCCGATCCCTGTGTGCTGGAACAGCTAGTAAATGGAAAGATGTCTGCACTTCAAAATGTGAAACATCCAAAATATTTTATTACAAGTCCATAAAATCCAAATGTTCAGACAAGCACAGTGCAACAGGTAGGGAACAGCACTGACACGTTTCATCAGGGTCTAAGCACATCCCTGTGTAAACACATCAATGCTACCCCTACCTTTTAAACTGTGCTTGTCTGAGCATTTGGATTTTATGAACTTACAATAAAGTATTTTGGACTTTCACATTTTGGAGGCCAGTCATCTCTCTCCATTTACTAGATGTTCTCTGGCTGCAAACTGGACCGGCACCCTGAAGAGTCCTGCATATTCAGGATGGAGTCATGAGGCGCTCACCAGGAGCAGTGTGTTTGTTTTTACTTTTGTCGGAATGACTAGCTCCTGCACAGAAGTGATGTGATCCTGCACTGGCCACTGAAGGCGGCTGAAAACCAGCACACAGGAGAACTTGCTGGTGAGGGACCATTGGAAAGGTATTACCCTTCAGTTCTGCCCTAATAACAGGTCAGACACGTAGCATGCTGGCACTTTGCGGAACAGACGAGGGAACTCATCATGCAGGCAGTGATATTACAGTAAATCTGTCTCATTAAAAGTACCACAGTGACCTGTAATTTAAATGGTATATATATTCACAAAATGCAGGGATAATACTAGCACAATAACACGGACAAAAAGCCTGAGATGTTTCCAATACAGTAAAACCAGACACTAACAGGAGTGGTAGGGAGTAATCATACAAATGGGTTCATTACCATCAGAAAAGTGGGCAGAGCCCCACTGAAACATCAGACCCCCAATAAATCTACACAATTTGAATTACTTTTTTCAGGTCCTGTGAGTGTCTAGTGATTACAAAGAGAGAGATTGGAGGAAACAAGCATATGGATATCTAAATATTTGAGAGAGAACTGAATACAGTGGGTGTAGAAAAGAATCACCCCTCTTTAACCACTTCCTGTCCGGCCCATGTATATAAACGGCCGGACGGGGGCATTGCAGGAGCAGGTTGCCATTCATAAATGGTACCCATCATTTTAGCCTGAGCGCACTCCCTGGGAGCACGCGGCACCACAATCCGGTGCCCGCTGTGTCTGAAGGAACACCGATCACTGTACAGGACCTCAGTGATCACATAATTAGTAGTAAGCAAGATGTCACTTCTGACATCATTGCTTACTACTTGTGAAATCTGTGAATGATCACATGGTACAAGGCCTCACAACAGCCTTGTACCATGTGACAAGCTGTGACCAATCACAGTTCTCACAGTATTTCTCAATGGCTGCAAGAATGCAGCCAGAGAGAAAGAGAAATTATTGCTTTTACAGCCTTTATAGGTGTAAAAACAATCAGTGTAAAAAAAAAAAAAAATCTCCATTAACCCCCCCCCCCCCCCCCCCCAAGTAATACAGTGCCACTATGGTGACACTGTACTGCTAAAGTGACAAGGAAAAAAAAAATCAAATAAAGTAAATTTCTTTTTAAAGTAGAAATTTTGGTTATAAACTAATCTGGGTTATTTTTTTTTCACTAAAAAGAATCAATACATTTTGGCCAAGATCTATGAAGATTTCCAAATTTTTATAAGAAAAACACTAAAACTTTTTTTGGAATTTCATGTATATAGCAAAAAGAAAAAAAAAATCAAAATCCCAGTGGTGAATAAAAAAAAAAAATAAAGTTTTATCTATCTCAAAAAACCTAAAAAAATTCATATGGGTACAGTGTTGCATGACCGCGCAATTGTCATTCGAAGTGACAGCGCTGAAAGCTGAAAATTGGCCTGGACGGGGGTAAAAGTGTCCGGACTTGAAGTGGTTAAAATAATCACATATCGAAGCTTTGCAGTCTGAAAAGAAGACAGACATGGTTTTTGTTTTATCCAGCTGTATTTACTATATTTTGTTGAACCACTTTTTGCTTTAATTCCAGCCTTAGTCTGTTGGGATATGTCTCTACTAACTTTGCATATCTAAACATTGCAATATTTGCACGCTCTTCTTTGCAGAACTCAAGTTCAGTTAAATTTGATGGTGAATTTTTGTGGACTGCAGTCTTCAAGTCATTCCACAGATTTTCAATGGGGTTTAAGTCTGGGTTCTGACTAGGCCATGCAAAGACATTCACCTTTTTCTCCTCCAACCACTGTGGGGTCATTTTTGCTGTGCACTTTGGGTCAATGTCATGTTGGAAGGTAAATTTTCTTCCCACTGACAACTTTGAGGAAAATCTGCTGTCTTCTGCCAGAATTTGACTGTATTTTTCCCCATCCATCTGGTCACAACTTTTTCCATGTGGCCTTAATCTTCGAGTTGCATTTTGGCAAATCTCAGTGGTGACTTCACGTGGAGCGTCTGTTTTCTTGCGATTCTCCCATACAAGCCACATTTGTGGAGAATTTGTAATGTCACATGCACACAATGACCACTCTAGGCAGCCTCTCTGACTAGTTTCCTCCTGGCTCTTCCATCCAGTTTGGAGTGATGTCCTGATCCAAGGAAGGTCTGCATTGTACCAAATACATTCCACATCCTAATAGACTTCACTGTGCTTCTAGGCATTGATAAAGCCGTTGAAATGTTTTTGTATCCATCTCCTGACTTGTGCCTGTCCACAACTATATTGCGAAGATCTTTTGACAGTGCCTTGCCTCCCATAGTTGACTGTTTACTGCAGTTGAACTACCAGAGACTGAAATGCTCCAGGAAAGCTCTTTTCATGCTGAGCTAATCAAAATGACTACAGCTGATCACAGTTGAAAGTCAAATGGCTTTGTGAGTCCTCATGCACACTTGATGTTTTTACAGCTGCTGTTTTGGGCTTTTGATGGGTTTTTTCTCTACAGCTAGTAAACCCCCAGCATGTTATCCTGTGTCCATGCACGCAGACTATAATCAACGTTTTTTGGCTGGGAAAAAACCCCAGGACTAGTGGATTTCTAGCGTTTTTAAGCTGTAAAAATGCTCTAACGCTGAAAAACGTGGCAAAATGTGCAAACCAGTGTTTTTCGACTTTTTTTTGACAAAAAAAAAAAAATTTGGTTAAAAAAAACAACAAAATTTTCTGTCCAATTTCCTTTAGATTTACCTTCAACTATGTAGTGCAAGAGCCTGCCTAATTGGATACAATCGAAAGTGTTGTTAGCTTTGACCTGCGATTATATGGTTTTTGGTAAATCTAAACCAAAAATCTCAAGAAAACTGTATAATGTATGGCCAGCCTAAGCCATTGAGAAGGTGATTAGCTACACCTGATTGAGTAATTTTTATGAAGAGGGAGTAAGTGATGCTTTTTCCAAAGCCCCTTTCACACAGACGGTCGATTGGGTCTGCCTACCCGTTGTTTTCCGGCAGACCAGATCAGAACCTCTATTTTCCTCTATGGAACAGTGGGTGTAAACGGACATATCTGTTTATACCCGCCGACATTTGATCTGCCAACAAGAGACGGATGGGGATCCATTCCCCTTCCATCGGATGGAAACAGACAAAAACAGGGTTCCGCTACGCCTAGAGTGACTGGGCTTTACAGAGAACTGCTTGGAGCCAGAAGGAAGAGCAAAGACTGCTGACAATGTAAATAATAAAAGCATTATGGAGAGTACCCAGCTGGCTGTATATATATATACACACACACATATATATATACACACACACATATATATATATATATATATATATACACACACACACACGCACACATACAGTATCTCCCAGAAGTGAGTACACCCCTCACTTTTTTGTAAATATTTGATTCTCTATTTTCATGTGACAACACTGAAGAAATGACTGATACAATGTGATGTAGTCAGTGTACAGCTTGTATAACATGTAAATTTGCTGTCCCCTCAAAATAACTCAACACAGCCATTAATGTCTAAACCGCTGGTAACAAAAGTGAGTCCACCCCTAAGTGAAAATGTCCAAATTGGGCCTAAAGTGTCAATATTT